>NC_135963.1:7934274-7954274 GCF_053455715.1 Rhinoraja longicauda
GGAGTTTCGTAGGAAACCGGAGTACCCAGAGAAAACCCACGCAGGCCATGGGGAGAACGTACAAACTCCATACGGACAGCACCTGTAGTCAGGATCGATCCTGGGCTCTGGCCTCATAGGGCAGCAACTCTACCGCTGGGCCACCATGGCACCCGTACTACACGTAAGCACAATCATACTTAAGTACAAGAGTGAGAATAGTAGATTATGCTGAGGCAGTACACAAGAGTTGCCACGTTACCAGAGCCGTTTCATATAATTTACAATCACAGTTCCTTGGAAAAGCAATGTACTGCAAACTAAGTAATTGCACAACAGAAACACAAGAGAGGAACTCAGCAGGTCGGGCAGCATCTGTGGAGGCAAAAGGATAGTTGACGATTCAGGTTAGGACTCTGCATCAGAACCTGCTGAGTTCCTCTAGCAGCTTGAAGGTATTTATTCACAAAATGCTGGAGTAATTCAGCAGGTCAGGCAGCATCTCAGGAGAGAAGGAATGGGCGACGTTTCGGGTCGAGACCCTTCTTCAGACTGGAGACGCAGCGGTAGAGTTGCTGCCTTACAGCGCATGCGGCACCAGAGACCCGGGTTCGATCCCAACTACGGGCGCTGTCTGTATGGAGTTTGTACGTTCTCCCCCTGACCCACGTGGGTTTTCTCCGAGATCTTTGGTTTCCTCCCACACTCCAAAAACGTACAGGTAATTAGGTTAATTGGCTTGGTGTAAGTGTAAATTGTCCCTAGTGTGTGTAGATAGTGTTAATGTGTGGGGATTGCTGGTCAGCGTGGACCCGGTGGGCCGAAGGGCCTGTTTCCATGCTGTACCTCCAAAAATTGAAACTAAAAGTAGGCACTAAGTGCTGGAGTAACTCAGCGGGTCAGGCGGGATTTCTGAAGAACATGGATAGGTGACGTTTCGGATCAAGACCCTTCTTCCAATGTTTTTAGCTGATCTCAGTAAAGATCTGAGCACTCCTCACACATTGTAGATTCTTGCTATGATCCCTGAGAGTGGCATAATGCGAGTGTGGAGACAACTTTGGCTTTTAAGGAAATTAAGTGTCAGTACAAGTGCCCAGGGATGTGTGATGGCCATTATTTTGAATGCCTAAAGGGCGATTTTTTTTTGTACACTAGCTAAAAGAAATGTTGAGTTGGAGAGCTTTACGTAGCCGACAGAGAAATTAGAGGAAGAGTATCAATTTAATTGATTTTATAATGCTCGTTTACAATTACAGAACTTGTATAGTCAGCCTGACTAGTAATTGAGGAGCCTGTCGGAAATGTTGAACAAATCTTATCGATCTGAAAAAATGCAAGATTCTGACTCAAAGTGAAAGCAAATTAGAGAGACGTGGAACTGCAGGTGCTGGTTTCCACACAAAAAAAGAAGCAAAGTGCTGGAGTAACTCAGCGAGTCAGGCGGCATCTGTGGAGAACAGAAGGGTCTCGACCTGAAACATCTCCTATCCATGTCCTTCAAAGTTTCTGCCTGACCCGTTGAGTTACTCCAGCATTTTGTGTACTTTTAAAATAAAATTGGAAACTGTTTTAAAACTTTCAATGGTTTGTTAATTTTAGAGAAAAAAAAAAAGTGCAATAAACTAGTTTCATTATAAATCATTAATTGGTTCATTGTTAATAATTAGATGGATTACTCAAAGTAATCCACGGCGGTGGCACGGTGGCGCAGCGGTAGAGTTGCTGCCTTACAGCGAATGCAGCGCCGGAGACTCAGGTTCGATCCTGACTATGGGTGCTGTCTGTAAGGAGTTTGTACGTTCTCCCCGTGACCTGCGTGGGTTTTCTCCGAAATCTTCGGTTTCCTCCCACACTCCAAAGACGTACAGGTTTGTAGGCGAATTGGCTGGGCAAATGTAAAAATTGTCCCTAGTGGGTGTAGGATAGTGTTAATGTGCGGGGATCGCTGGGCGGCGCGGACCCGGTGGGCTGAAGGGCCCTTCTCACTGCCTCCATCGGTCGGGAGGTACAGAAGCCTGAAGTCCCACATCAGCAGGTTCAGGAACGGCTATTTGCCGACAACTATCAGGTCATAGAGTGATACAGCGGGGAAACAGGCCCTTCGGCCCAACTTGCCCACACCAGCGAACATATCCTAGCTACACTTGTTCCACTTGCCCGCATTTGGCCCATATCCCACCAAATCTGTCCTATCCATATATATGTCTAACTGTTTCTTAAACGTTAGGGAAGTCCCTGGCTCAACTACCTCCTCCTTGTTTCATACACCCACCACCCTTTGTGCAAAAAAGTTACTGCTCAGATTCCTATTGAATCTTTCCCATTTCACCTTAAACGTGTCCTCTGGTCCTCGATTCCCCTACTCTGGGCAAGAGACTCTGTGCATCTACCCGATCTATACCCCTCATGATCGTTTACACCTCTATAAGATCACCCCTCATCCTGTGCTCCAAGGAATAGAGGCCCAGCCTACTCAACCTCTCCCTGTAGCTCAGACCCTCCAGTCCTGGCAACATCTTTGTCAATCCTCTCTGTACCCATTCCAGCTCGACAACATCTTTCCGATAACACGGTGCCCAGAACTGAACACAATACTCTAAATGCGGTCTCACCAACGTCTCATACAACTGCAACATGACCTTCCAACTTCTAGACTCAATACTCTGGCTGATGAAGGCCAATGTGCCAAATGCCTTTTTGACCACCCGATCTACTGCGACTCCACCTTCAAGGAACCATGCACCTGCACTCCTAGATCCCTCTGCTCTACTCTGAATCAACCTACATAATCCTAATGTAGGAAAATAACTGCAGATGCTGGTACAAATCGAAGGTATTTATTCACAAAATGCTGGAGTAACTCAGCAGGTCAGGCAGCATCTCAGGAGAGAAGGAATGGGTGACGTTCTGCTGAAGAAGAAGGGTCTCGACCCGAAACGTCACCCATTCCTTCTCTCCTGAGATACTGCCTGGCCTGCTGAGTTACTCCAGCATTTTTGTACATAATCCTAACACGCCCTCAACAATGAACAGCACGGCCTACTTCTTGCATTACCATGGATTTGTTTTCTTTGAATTTTGTTTTTGTGCTAATGTCTTGTTTTTTGTTTTTTTTGCAGTCTTCTTTCTTTTAGAATTTTATGTATAAATGATGTATAATTCATTTGTATGTGTGCCTGGGGCTACTCTACTTGGCCTGGTTATAAACAAGATTTACAGGATCCCAAGACCTAGTGTAAAAGATGGACACAAAATGCTGGAGGAAACTCAGCAGGTCAGGCAGTATCTCCGTAGAAAAGGAATGGGCGACGTTTCGGCTTGGAACCCTTCTTCGGACTCCGATTCTTCTCCAGAGTCTGAAGAAGAGTTCCGACCCAAAACGCCGCCTATTCCTTTTCTTCATAGATGCTGCTTGACACGCTGAGTTACTCCAGCTTTTTGTGTCTATCTTCATTAAATGAAAATGCCGGATTCATCGTGTTTAAGAGAAAAAGTGGATAAACGCATGAGGGAACAATGAACAGAAGGTTATACTGATAAAGTTGTATAAATAGAAATGAGGGGAACTTATGCAATGGTGCGTACAATTATTTTGCGCTACACATCGTTTTAGAAAATTACACAGAGAAAACGTTCCTCAAACAGAAATGATAAAAAAACATCTAATTTATGGTCTGCTTACCCTGCAACGCCACTTACAGCCCCCCACTGCATAAATAAAATTCTATGTTTAACTTAAATGATCACCTGGGTCCTGCTGTCCACAACTTCACTGTAATGGGTATTACACGATTAACATCTTGGCAATATACCATGGACATTTTGAACAGAAATTGACAATGTAAACCTCTGTGGTTCTAATTTGTTGTTTCTTTCCCAATAAGCTCGACTGGACTCAATAGGGCAGAACTTTAGCGCAGCTAGCAGACCTACTACCCCATGGCGCCAGAGACTCAGGTTCGATCCTGACCTCGGGTGCTATCTGTGTGGAGTTTGCATCCTCTCCTGTGAGAAGGTGTGGGTTTCCTCCGGGTGCTCCGGTTTCCTCCCATATCCCAAAGATGTGCAGATTTGTAGGTTAATTGGCCTCTGTAAAATTTCCCCATAGTTTATATGGAACGGGATAACAGAGGGTGGAAGCAGGTCTGAAGAAGGGCCTCAACCCGAAACGTCGCCCATCCCTTCTCTCCAGAGATGCTGCCTGTCCCGCTGAGTAACTCCAGCTTTTTGCGTCCATCTTTGGGATAACAGTGAACGGGTGATTTATGGTCAATGTGGACTCGGTGGGCCGAAGGGTCTGTTTCCATGCTGTATCTTGAAACTAAGCTAAACAAAACCAAGTTAGGCCCCTCAATGATGAACTAGGGCATGCACCAAGCTGTGAACCTGCACAATGATTCCCTGTTATTTTCACATTGCCAGTACACTGTGTATTATGGTATTAAGACATACAAACCAGGAACATTGCAAGTTTAATGATCGCAACTGTGCTAACATTAGTAGCTACAATTTATCTTAATGACCTTGAACTAAGAAAGAAAGAGCAAAAAAAAAATCACGAGGCTTTAAGTGATTTCTGGTGGAAATATGTGTGTGCGAATTTCATTAATGTCAACAGTATATTTGTCTGTAGAATTTTTGTTCTCGTTATCTCAACTTAAGTTACTAGCCCTGTCTGGATTATAAAACATACTCCCTCTTAACAGGTGGGAACATTTTAAGTATTCCTATCAGATATATTTGCCCATTCTAGATATAATTTTATATTCTCTGCCACAGAGGGCAGTGGAATTCTCTGCCACAGAGGGCAGTGGAAGCCAAATCACTGGATGGATTTAAGAGAGAGTTAGATAGAGCTCTTGGGGCCAGTGGAATCAAGGGATATGGGGAGAAGGCAGGCACGGGTTATTGATTGGGGACGATCAGCCATGATCACAATGAATGGCGGTGCTGGCTCGAAGGGCCAAAATGGCCGCCTCCTGCACCTATTTTCTATGTTTTTATGTTTCTATGTCTATAGGACACTCAACATTGAACATCAACCAATGCAAGAATGACTTGCTTTAGGTGAGAACACAGTTGAGTTTGAGTTTAGTCTATTGTCACATGTACCGAGTGTACAGATACATGATAAAGGGAATAACATGAATAAGATTTAGTGGAAGATAAAACCAGTAAAGTCCCATCAAAGATACTCTGAGGGTCTCCAATGACGTGGATAGTAGTCCAGGACCTCTCACTCGTTGTCGGTAGGATGGTTCAGTTGCCTGACAACAGTTGGGAAGAAACTGTCCCTGAATCTGGAGGTGTGCGTTTTCACACTTGCGAGAGGGGAGAAGAGAGAGTGGCCAGGTATTCAATGTCATCCTGATTTCGTAACTATATTAATGGCACGGAGCCATAAAGATTAGAAAGACTGGGATTTAATGCAGTCCTTGAGTAAGCCTGTGCTCGAAAAAGGTAGTACTAAGAATAATTACGACGGACTTCTGTATCATTTAAGTACGGGATCAAAAAAAACGTATCCTGAAATATTTGCATGAACGGTGGATAAAAACGGTTTAACTGGTGATCGTGAGCTAATGCAGAATGATCCAGGATCACACATGAAAGATGGGGAACTTACAGAAGAACTTGGAAGGTTGCCGCTGCCCATGGAAGTATAGAACAAGCGGAGCCACAATGGAATTAAATTAAGAGTTAAATTTCCGAACTATTTACAACAATAAATTAAATTATTTGCAACTTTTGTGCCACAGAATCACACTTGCTGTATTGATGTAGACACAACTAACTGAAAATGCTAGTTTACAAAAACATTCACGAAGTGCTGGAGTAACGCATCATGTCGGGTAGAATCTCTGGAGAACATAGATGGGTGGTGTTTTGCATCAGCACACTTCTTCAGTCTTCGGTCTTGTAATATCATCTATCCATGATCGCTAGAGATGCTGCCTGACCCACCAAGTTACTTCAGCACTTTGTGTCTTGCTATATCCTGTAGAAGTTTATTTAGGGACTGCAATGAGCAAGGGAAGATTGTTGGCTGAGGAGACAGTAACTATTTGCTACAATGCCATCCTTTCCCATAATTGTCTTGGGCTATTGAATGCAAGTAAAAACACTGCTATGTTTTTCTGCTCAAATATTCCTAATGGTTGTTAGTTTGTTCAGTTTAGTTTATTGTAACGTGTACCGAGGTACAGTGAAAAGATTTCTGTTGCGTGCTATCCAGTCAGCGAAAAGACTATACACAATTACAATCAAGTCATCCACAGTGTACGGACACATGATAAAGGGAATAACGTTCAGTGCAAGATAAAGTCCAGTATAGTCTGATCAAAGATATCCGAGGGTCTCCAAAGAGGTAGCTAGTAGCTCGGGATTGCTCTCAAGTTGCTGATAGGATGGTTCAGCTGCCTGATAACAGCTGGAAAGAAATTGTCCCTGAATCTGGAGGTGTGCATTTTCACACTTCTATACCTTTTGCCCGTTGGGAGAGAGGAGACGAGGGAGTGGCCGGGGTGTGACTCGTCCTTGATTATGCTGCTGGCCTTGCCGAGGCAGCGTGAGGTGTGAATGGAGACAATGGAAGGGGAGGTTGGGGTTTGTGTGATGGTCTGGGCTGCGTCCACATGATGGTGAAATGTGGGTAAATAATGGGGAGAGGTAAATCTTCCCTCGTGTTATCATCAAAGCCGTATATTAAGACAGGACATTGGAAAAGTGTTCTGGAAACGAGTGGAATTTGAACCCCCAAAAAAATATTCAGGAGAGATGGAAAAGTTTAAAGAAAGCAAATGACTTTCTCCATTTTCCATTAAGGCCTCGGTGGATATGTTGGCACGATATATTTGAGTTTGCATCAGAACCCGAGCAAGAAAAAAAAAGGCAGTAGCTTGACTTTCTATTAGAAAGATGGGGCGGGGAGAGAAATTCAATTTGTGAGTTGTTGAAGAAACTCCATTCATCATGTTGGAAATATATCACTGATGCCAGATTTAATTCCAATTTTGTCAGCTATATCTCCAAGTGATTTAATCTACAAATAGCTACATCTCAAAAATCAATTCATCCCAGCACTTGATTAAATTTTAAGTTGTATTATTGAAGTATTATCTATCATTTTGGACTTGGCCTGATAGAGCACACACATTGACGTGTGAAGTCCCAGCATTCTAATTTCCTGGACAGAAGTTGGTGGGTTTAAGCCCTGCCCTGGGACTTAATCACAAAGATCTTAGCTGACATTTCAATCTGCTACTGAGAGAGCTGCCGAAACATCACTGCTTCTTGGAATGGATTTCAAACAAGGATCCTGTCTACCTGTTGTAAACTTTAAGTCCGAGAGAACTCTTGGAGAAGGAGTAGAAAATTAACTTCAGGGGCTCCTTGACAACATTCTTCCACATCCTCACCAGAAAGCAGAAGCGTTCATCACGCAAACTGCAGGAACATATGCGATAGGAGCAGAATCAGGCCATTTGGCCCATCAAGTCTACTCCACCATTCAATTATGGCTGATCTATCTCTCCCACTTAACCCCATTCTCCTGCCTTCTCCCCGTAACACTGATCAAAAATCTATCGATCTCTGCCTTAAAAATATCCACTGACTTGTCTATATCCTTCTGTGGCAAATAATTCCACAGATTCACCACCATCTGACTAAAGAAATTCCTCCTCGCCTTCCTAAAAGAACGTCTTTTAATTCAGAGACTATGACCTCTAGTCCTAGACTCTCCCACTAGAGGAAACATCCTCTGTGGGCAAGTTGGGACGAAGGGCCTGTTTCCACAGTGTATCACTCTAAGACTTTATCTGGCTATGGCATTTGTGCATTTTCCCTGTGACCGTGTGGGTTTTCTCAGTCTGGCTGCTTCCACATCCCAGAGACGTGGAGGTTTGTAGGTTGATTGGCCTTGGTAAAATTGTCCCAAGTGTGTAGGATAGTGCAAATGTACGGGGTGATCTCCGGTCGGCGTGGACTCTGTGGCCTGAAGGGCCTGTTTCCGCACTGTATCTCTAAAATCTGAAGTAATTTAAATGCAGAGAAATGCTTGGATCCAAATGCGGAACACGATTGCGAAAAGACTGTGGGACTGTGTCCAAGAGTGAAGTAAGTACTTTCAGGGGAGCCGAAAGTTAAAGTGAAAAATATCTTGAAAAACCTGTGCCTATTGGACTTAAATGCTGATCATGATTGTGCATGGCTGTTCATGATTGTGTATGATCAGCCATGATCACGGTGAATTGTGGTGCTGACTCGAAGGGCCGAATGGCCTACTCCTGCACCTATTGTCTAAATCTTTACCTTAAACCTGGTTCTTGATTCCCCTACTCTGGGCAAGAGACTGTGTGTTCACTCGATCTATCCCTTTCATGATTTTGTACAGCTCCATAAGGTCACCTCTGTAAGATTTATCAGTGTTTTCACACCTACTGAACATGGCTTTGCACGCATCCATGGCCCCTGTTGAGAAAGTTCACAAAGGAAAGAGCACCATATTGCAAATATGAAGGCAGTGTCTAACACTAACATTTCTGATATGTGTGGAAGCACCTGTCAAGAGTTACTGGAAATGTTTACAAATGTATTGAGATGCACACATTCGAATTTCAATGTATTCTTTCTGATTCTTTCTCTCCAATAAATGCTACATGCCAGACTTTGTTGAAATTTCCTGAGTAAGACCGGGGCTCTGAACTGTGTGGTCTATATTTCAGACTACAGAGGGGCATGGTGGCACAGCAGTAGAGTTGCTGCCTTACAGCACCAGAGACCCAGGTTCGATTCTGACTTTGGGTGATATCGTCACGGAGCTTGTACATTCTCCCTGTGACCACATTGGGATTTCTCCAGGAGTTCCGCTTTCCTCCCACACATTCCAAAGATGTACGAGTTTGTTAATTGGCTTCGGTAAAAATGATAAATTTTAAATTGTCCGTAATGTGTTGGATAGTGCTAGTGTACAGGGATCGCTGGTCAGTGCGGACTCTCCGCGTTGTATCTTTAAACTAAACTAAACAAGAACAACGTGTCTGAGATCCCTCAGTAATGCATTCAGGTGAAGTTGGGAATCCAACACATCTTCAAACTATCAAGCTTGTCTAATGAGAATATATTCTAATTGCTTCCTGGGAAACGTTTAGTCAAACACTTTCGACACAAAACAGTTACTCAATTTTATTTATAATTACGAATCTGACCCCATTGATTTTTTTATGCACCGCTCATCATGTTGTATACCATTTCCATTATTGAAGTAACGATTTTATATTTTCCACTTTAAAATATTTATTTGTTTAGATTCCACAATGCAGCACATCAATATGAAACTACACAGACACATTTTACATTTAGCATCCAATAAACAGAGGATTTAACAGTTTGAAAGAATGGAGTGTGTTTGTGCTGCAATAACTTGCATCCGTTTCGCATCTTTAAGACAGTAAAATATTTCATAATGCTTTATAGAATCAAAATCTAACAAAACATGAAAACATGCCACAAAAAAGATTTTTGGATGTTGGTCGGACATTGTGGCCTTAAAGAGCTTGCCCAAGAGGTATCTTTTTGTCAGGATAATCTCAACAGAAGAGAGCAAGGTAGCAATGCTGAGAGATATGGGGAGGGAATTTATGATCTTGGAGCCTTAGAAGGTTTAAGAGACCAGTAATGGAAAGAAGAAAATAAGATTGTACAAATCTAGTTTAGTTTAGCTTAGCTTAGTTTAGTTTAGATTAGCTTAATTTAATTCAGCTAAGTTTGGTTTAGTTTAGTTCGGCTTAGTTTATTATTAACATGTGTACCAAAGGTCAGTGCACCGAAGTTCAGTGAAAAGCTCTTTGTTTCATGCTACCCAGTCACTGAAAAGACGAAACATGGTTACAATCAAGCCTCCCACAGTCTACAGATACAGGATAAACGGTATAACATTTAGTGTAAGATAAAGTCCGATTAAAGATAGTTCAAAGGTCTCCAAAGAGGTAGATGGGAGGTCAGGGCCACTCTCTGGCAGGTGGGAGGACGGTCCAGTTGCCTGATAACAGCTGGGAAGAAACTGTGCCTGAATACAGAGGCGTGTGTTTTCAAACTTTTGTATCTCTGGCCTCATGTATCTACTACCTGAATTCACTGCGCAATTGCAAAGCAGCAAATGTTGAATTCAGGATTAATAAGAATTGGATTAGGAACATTATTGTGAAAGGATGGTGAATTTAATCTCAGAAAGGGACATTTGACGAGGTCAGGCTGGGGTCAACATTACATTCAGGATCTTCAGATTCAGATTGGGTCCCATTACCTATCCATGTTCTCCAGAGATGCTGCCTGACCCGCTGAGTCACTCCAGCATTTTGTGTCTACCTCCGTTGCCTATCCATGTTCTCCAGAGATGCTACCTGATCTGCTGAGTTACTCCTGCATTTTGTATCTTTCATTAGATTTGAGAAGTTTGCTTTAAGCATTCAGACCAAGGCTTTTGAAGATTTGGGGGGGATTTGAGCATTTAGGTGTATGACTTTGCAACTGATTCTACCCTTAGATGAGCTTTATGAATTTTACTTTATGGAATATTACAAATCAATGAAGAATAGTTTCAATGGTTTCTAATAATGGACCATGTATTCCTCGTGAATTTTAAAACACAGAAACACAATTTAAGACAAAGACTTATTACATGAAGATTTTGATCTGTTAAACTTCACTTTAAATGTTTGCAGTCAAAAAACTATTGTTACTGCCAACCTCCATTTTAATGGAGCCGTCGGCACTTAAAAATTCCTGTCAGTTCTCCAATAGAGAATTTCAAGGATTTTTTTTAAAAAGTAGTCCTTTAATTGCTGGGCATGATTTTCAGTTTCCAATTAACTTTCAGAAAGATTCATGATATAAAATAAACTTTGCATTATTTAGCAGTGAGGCACTTTTGCACCTTACAGAGTGGATGAGCCAGCACATAACATAACAATGTCCTTTAGCATCTATATCCATCTTATGGCTGGCTAGAAACACAAATGTACGAGAGAGAAATGATGATCAAAGTATTTCTCAACTCTCATCATTTTGGAACATCCTGCAATTGCACATCAGTATCGCACAAAAAAACCCTAAATTATACCTCTTCTGGCTTTACCTAATGATGATTCTCATCCTCTTGTTTTTAGTTTAGTTTGGAGATACAGCCCGAAACAGGGCCTTCAGCCCACCGAGTCCGTGCCAGCCCGCGATCACCCCGTACACTCGCACTATCCTACACACTGGGGTCAAGTTACAATTTTTACCGAAGCTAATTAACTTACAAAACTGTACATCTTTGGAGTGTGGGAGGAAACCAAAGCACCCAGAAAAAAACCCATGCATGTCACGGTGAGAACGTACAAACTCCATGCAGTCAGGATCGCACCCGGGTGTCTGGCGCTGAAAGGCAACAACTGCTGCTCCACATTCCTCTTGCCTCAATTAGCCCTGCAATGCATTGTGGTTTGAAGCCAAGAATCCTCCAATCTCTGTAGGAAGAAACTGCAGATGCTGGTTTATACCGAAGATATACCGAAGTAGAATTATTCCAGCATTTTGTGACAATCCTCCAATATCTCATTCTGTTGGTTTTACATGATTCTTAATACTGGCCTTTTCCCACCTCTAGTTCCCTGCTCTTTACTTTCAGTCTGAAGAAGGGTCCCGACCTGAAATGCACCCATCCTTTTCCGCGAGAGATGCTGACTGACCCGCTGAGTTACTCCAGAACTTTATGTCCATCTTCAGTATAAACTGCATCTGCAGTTCCTCCCTACACATTCTTAACACTGGGTTTACTGGTATTATTTGGCCTGAGGAGACATCATGCACAAACTGTTCTGCTCTTTCCCAAACTACCATGCTCATACACTCATCTTGCAGAGATACTAAATAATAATGCTAGATATTTCAATTATATCTCCAACAATGTAAAAAATCCCAAGGTGCATTCATTATTATTGACATCAACTCACTCATTCAAAATCTTTTCTTGTGTTTTCTATTTGTTCAACCTCTGATCTATTCATCAGCAGCGGCCCACATCTTGTCTTACATTCATTCAGGACTAGAATATAAAAACAAGGATGTGATACCAAGGCTTTAATAAGGCTCTGGTCAGGCCACATTTGGAATATGGTGAGCAGTCTTGGGCTCCATATCTGAGCAATGATGTGCTGGCAATGGAGAGGGTCCAGAGGTGGTTTATGAGAATGATTCCGGGGATGATTGGGTTAATGCATGAGGAACGCTGGATGACCCTGGGCATGTACTGGCTGTAGTTTAGAAAGATGAGGGGGGATCTCACAGTAGTGGGAGTGTCTCGAACCGGAGGTCAGAAACTCACAATAACAAGACATACCCTTAGAAAGGAGATGGAGGAATTTCTTTAGTCAGAGTGGTGAATGTATAGAATTCACTGCCACAGATGACTGTGGAGGCCAAGTCATTGGGTATTTGGAAAGTAGAGATTGATAGGTTCTTGGTTAGTAAGGGTATCATAAGTTACAGGAGCATGGAGAGGGAAAAATAGATCAGCCACAATCGAATGGCAGAGCAGGCTCGATGGGCCAAATGGCCTAACTCTGCGCCTGTGTCTTTAGATCTTGTTCAGCTACATTTATTTCGCCCATCTGTTCCAAACGTTGACATTTAGAATTCTTGACTTTATCTTCAAATCTTTTGGAGACATCTATCGACTCCACCTTTCTAACCTCAGTTTAACTTTCACTCTGCATTCGTAGTTCATATGACCTCAGCTTTGAACATCTGCCCTTTATCTTACCCCCTATCATTCACGGCAGTGGTTTTAGTTTCTAAGCCTGGCTCCTTAGAACTTATTACCTCAATCTGTTGGTGTTTCTTCTATAAAACCTCAAGTTAAAACTCTTCTTTTTTTTTTTGTGGTCCTGATTCCGTTTCTTTCAACACTATTTTGTAAAGCGCCTTAGGTTGTTTTGCCTATTCAACACATTATTAAAGTTCAAATTATTGTCGCGATATCTGACTGGTTTATCTCAGTTCATCTTGTACTTTCATTCCACAAGGCACAAACAGACAAAGACCAGATGGTGAATCTCCTCTGCATTCACAATGGAGAACATTGTATCACTGAAGAGGGTAAATAAAGAGTCCTCTTACAGACGGCCTTTTGATAATAGATTGGTTCAGCAAAACTATTCCAAGTAACAAATAAATGCAGAGAGGAAAAATATTAAATCCCAAATCATGTGCTAATTCCAAATAATACTCTCAACCCAATGCTGAAACAGCAGTAAGGTTTATAGATATAAAAATGTGTAAGATTTTATCAGTTTTCATTAAGATTTTAGCTGTTAATTGGGAATTATTTGGTGTAGAACTCCTCCCATGGAGTGCAAAAATATTAGAGATAAACCTATTCACCCTGCTTACAATTTTCACAGATCTGCCACAGAAGTTTAGAAATTTGTCTATCCTCGGTTTATACCAGCATCTGCAGTTCCTTCCTACACATTTAGACATTTTTAATCATTAAATCTAAAAGCCTTCAGATATTTTCTTAAGGAAATTACAAATGCTCCCTCTCCTGCAGTAACAGGATCTGTTTTTATTTCAGCTTTTGAACAGTTGAAGGGTTTTATTTTCTAATTCATCAATTGCACCCTCATGCTACCAGCTAAATGGTACAGTTTAGGGGCGCAGCGGTAGAGTTGCCGCCTTACAGTGCCAGAAACCCAGGATCGATCCAGACGAAGGGTGCTGTCTGTATGGCGTTTGTACGTTCTGCACGTGAGTTTTTTCCTGGTGCTCTGGTTTCCTCCCACACTCCAAAGGGGTGCAGGTTTGTGAGTTAATTTGTTTTGATAAAATTGCCTTTAGTGCGCAGGATAGCGCTGGGGTACGGGATGATCGCTGGCCGGCGCGGACTCGGTGGGCACAAGGGCCTGTTTCCACGCTGCATCTCTAAACTAAACTAACTAAACCAATATTAGTTGTATTAATCCAAACACAACTGCTTGTCTAAATCTAAAGCTGCACTTAAATTTGTAACGTTTTAAAATGATCTCATTTAAATTGCAAACAATTGGATCTGCTCACAAAAAAATCCATTCCCTGGAGGACCACAGCCTTCAGTATTTACTAAAAGAACAGGAACAAGTTGCAGTTGCAGTACTAGAAAGTGCAGTTGATGTTGTATGTTTAAAGGACACAAAGTGCTGGAGTAACTCAAAAGTCAGGCAGCATAGGTGACGTTTCGGGTCAAGACCCTTCTTCAGGGATGCTGCCTGACCTGGTGAGTTGCTCCACCATTTTGTGTACGAACCAGCCTCTGCATTCCTTTGCTTCTACTTTGTAATGTTTAACTTTAGTGCTCGCCCTTGAGATTTTGCCATTGTAATATGGATCTAATGCAGGCAATTGGGATAAGTGCAAGTGGGCAAAACAGCTTGGCTTGGACATGGTGGAAAAAAAGGGTATGTTTCTGTGCTGTATGTTTATAAACTGTATTCTTGGGTGTACAGGCATATTCTTTAGGTTTCATTTTGTTTGAAATAGAAATGCTGAAGTACTCAGCAAGTCAGTCAGATTCTGTGGAGAAATAAGGAATTGCAGACGTTGATTTACAAAAAAAGACACAAAGTGTTGGAGTAACAGCAGGTCAGGCATCATCTCTGAAGAACATGGTTGGGTGCCATTTCGGATAGGAAGCCTCCTTCAGACTGACACGGGGGGGGGGGAGTAGTAAGAAAGGGCCTTGCAGAACTCCCGTCAGAGAGAGGAGGAGGAGAGGGCGAGAGCGGTAGAGTTGCTGCCCATTACAGCGCTTGCAGCGCCGGAGACCCGGGTTCGCTGCCGACTACGGGTGCTGTCTGTACAGAGTTTGCACGTTCTCCCAGTGACCGCGTGGGTTTTCTCCGAGATCTTCGGTTTCCTCCCACATTCCAAAGACGTACAGGTTTGTAGATTAATTGGCTTGGGTTTGTATACTTGGTAAATTGTCCCTACTGTGTGTAGGCTTGTGTTAATGTGCGAGGATCGCTGGTCAGTGCGGACTCGGTGGGCCGAAGGGCCTGTTTCCGCGCTGAACTAAAAGAAACCAAACTAAACTTCTTCAAAGCAGGCATACATTGAGGAGATAAGACACTTGAGGTCTCGATCCAAAACGTCATCTATTCCTTTTGTCCAAAGATGATGCATGACCCGCTGAGTTACTCCAACATTTTGTGTCCACCTTTGGTGTAGACCAGCATCAATAGTTCCTTCTTACACATACCTTGAGATTTTTCCATGGTGCTGTAAAAATAGAAACAAGGAACTGCAGATGCAGCTTTACAAAAAAAAAGACAAAGTGCTGGCTGGAATAACTTAGCAGGTCAGACAGCATCACTGGAGAACATGGATGGGTGACGTTTCTGGTTGGGACCCTTGTTCAGACTGGAGAGTGATGTTTTGTTTGATGATCTTCTATGAAAGCTGGGAAAAGTTGGAAATTAAACAAGATTTAAATTGCAGGAACAAGGAGAATAAAAGAGGATGTCTGTGAGAGAATGGTGGTGCTGGCTAAAAGGAAGTGGCAAAGGTATGTGTGGAAGAAGTAAGAAGGAGAAGTTGAATGAAGTTTTAAATACGTGAAGAGGAGAGAGAGAAAAAGTGTATGAGATACGACTAGAATGTTTGATTATTCGAGACTGAATCATTCAGTCTGAAGAAGGATCCCAACCTGAAATGGATGCTGCCTGACCCTGATGTTATTGAATGGCGGTGCTGGCTCCAAGGGCCGAATGGCCTACTCCTGCACCTATTTTCTATGTTTCTATGATCCCAACTACGGATGCTGTCTGACCCATTGAGTTCCTCCAGCAGTTTGATTTTTGCTCAGGATTTCAGCATCTGCAGTCTCTTGTGCTAAACTCTCAGAGCTGCATTGCGCTAAGTTGGAAGATGAGGTGCTATTCCTCAGTTGACCATAATTGAAACTGTGCAGGGGCCAGGGGTGGAGAGGGCAGAAAATTACAGTGGTGAGGAATCGTGTACTATACTGAATGGAGGTGTTGTGCACAAAGCACTTAAGAACTGTCATGGTTTAAATTGATCGGATTTATATTGCAGTTATACGCCACACTAACAACACCCCTTCATCTAGTTTAAAAAAAGCAGTATTACTTGGCTTGAGAGCATGGAATCGTGGTTTTGGTTTACAAGTTAGGGAGGAGAGGGTAAAGTTCGAAGAACAGAGAAAACAATTAATAAAACAAATGTCTTATTGTCTATTTATAACAAGAGTGGAGAATTGGCGGAGCAAGATAAAAAAAGAACACATTTGGGAGCATCAGGCCCTGGAAGATTACACAGCGTGGGGAGTTTATTAATGAAAGAGAAACAGGTTGTTCATGGAGTTGTCACATTGGAATGGAAGGAGTTGATCTCACCTCTGTGTAAACATTTGTTGTAGGTGGGGATATTGACAAGGAAAGGAAAGAGGGAGTTCGAGGGACATAAATGTTTGCATGTACTCACAGATAGGGCCATGGTCAAATGCACACGTGCAGTCTTGCACAGATGACAGGTAGAATCGCTGGCAACAATGCATCCCTCCCCAACTAACTCACTACATTCAATGTATATGCAGGAAGGAACTGCAAATGCCGGTTTACACCGAAGATAGGCACAAAATGCTGAGGAAACTCAACGGGATGGGCAGCATCTCTAGAGGGAAGGAATGGGTGATGTTTCGGGTCGAGACCTCCGAATTTGAAGAAGGGTCTCGACCCGAAACGTCTCCTGTTCCTTCTCTCCAGTAATGCTGCCTGTCCCACTGAGTTACTCCATCATTTTGTGTCCATCTTCACTGCATTCTATGCTAGTGTTCAACAGAGGGTCAGAAGAATGTCATCACCCACCCCAATACCCTCGGGTGCATCTGTACCCAAAGTCACCATTGCAGATGTCAGATCGGCTTTCCTGAGTGAAACTACAAAATAGTGATCGTCCCAGATAGAGCTCCAGGTTGTGTCCTCGGATCCTGCGCGGATCGACTGGCAGGAGTATTTGCGGACATATTTAACCTCGTCCCCTTCCAATCTGTGGACTCCACCTGCTTTAAGAAGACCATTGTGAGTGATACTTTATGAATGATACTTTATTATCACGTGACGGGTCACAGCAAAATTCTTTGTTTTGCATACCATTCACACAGTATGCAAAGAGTCTCTATGTTTAGGGCACAGAAAAGTTACAAAGTGTTCAATGTTGTCCCAATGGTCCCTCTTTGTTATAATCTAAATATTTAAAAAAACTAGGTAGCATGCGTTAATGACTACTGTCTGGCGTTTCTGAAATCTCCCTTTATAAAGTGCTTTAAAAAGCTGGTCATGGCACACATCAATTCTCTACATACTTACGATTGTGCAATCAAATTCTGCTCATAACTCCATTTACTAGCTTGCAGATGATACCATCATAACTGGCCAGATCTCAAACAACGACAAGGGAGAACAGGAAGGAGATCAAGAGCTCAGTAGCATGGTGTCAAGACCACAACCGCTCCCCAATGTCAATAATGAGCTGGTCAGTAACTTCAGGAGGCGTGTTAGAGCACATGCCCCAGTCTGTATTCATGTGTAGGAAGGAACTGCAGATGCTGGTTTATACCCAACATATACACAAAATGCTGGAGTAACTCAGCGGGTCAAGTACCATCCACGGAGGAAAGGAATAGGTGACGTTTTGGGTTGGAACCTCATGGTCTGAAGAAGGGTTCCGACCCAAAACGTCAACCTATTCCTTTTCTGCAGATGCGGCCTGACCCGCTCAGTTACGCCAGCATTTTGCATCTATCTCCAGTCTGTATTCATGTTGCTGAGATGGAAATGTTCAACAGCTTCAAGTTCATATGTGTAAATATCAACAACAATGTGACCTGGTCCAACCATATTGACGCTACGGTTGAAACCACACTCCTAGTCAGATGTGCAGCACTTTGGTCAACGTGGGTTGTTTTTAAATGTGTTATACAAATAAATTGACTTGACTTGACTTGACTTCCTCAGAGACTAAGGAGATTTAGCACCTCCCCAACGACTCTTAACCAATTTCTACATGTGCTATAGAAACCATCCTATCCAGAGGCATTAGAGCTTGGTGTGGCATCTGCTCTGCCCAAGCCCACAACAAATTGCAGAGAATTGTAGGCGCAGTCTAGTCCATCACGCAAACATACCTATGTTTAGACACAAACACGCACGTACACATTTACATACCGATGTGTAAACATAGATGACAAACACAAACTTGCATATACATAGACAAACAACTAGGCAAACCTGATATATGCGCACTCTTGCACAGGCTTACACTATTACACAAACATTTGTGCACAAACTAACAGTATTGCACCAATACTTGTGCAGAGGTGGAGATTTCACTCACAGCTTTGCACAGACTGACAGTATTTCAAATATCGCGTGTACACATTTGCACAAACACTTGTGCACAGACAGAAGAACTGCACTCACAAACACTTATGCATAGACTGATAGTATTACACAAATACTTGTGCAGAGACTGCAGTATTGCACTCACACTTCTGTGCTCAGAATAACAATATTGCATAAGCAATTGGGCACAGAATGACAATGTTGCATAAACATTTTTGCACGGACTGGCAGTATAGAAACATAGAAACTAGGTGCAGGAGTCGGCCATTCGGCCCTTCGAGCCAGCACCGCCATTCAATATGATCATGGCTGATCATCCAACTCAGTATCCTGTACCTGCCTTCTCTCCATACCCCCTGGTCCCTTTAGCCACAAGGGCCACATCTAACTCCCTCTTAAATATAGCTATTTGCAGTATTGCACTCATACTGTTGCACAAACATTTGTGCAGAGGCTGGCAGTATTGCACTCACATTACTGCACAAATACGTTGTGTACAAGAACGACAATGTTGCACAGATACGCCCACAGATAAGCAATATTGCGCTCGCACTGTTGCACAATACTTGTGCACAGACGAGCAATATTGCGTACACACGTTTGCACAAATATTAGGACAATATTGTACAATCACTGTTGCACAAATACCCTCGCACAGAAGGCAATACTGCACACATTGCTGCACAAACAATTGTGCAGTTTGGCAACATTGCACACACACTGTTGCACAGAACACTCGCACACAGGATGACAATGTTGCACAGACACGTGCACAGACTGGGAATAGTGCACAGATACACTCCTGGGTGCACTATTTGTCTCTTTCCCTCACACACACACAGACACACAGTTACAGAGACACACAGGCACTACCACAGACACACACAGAGGGACAGACAGACACATGCACACACAGAGAGACAGACACATACGGAGGGACTGACTGACACACACAGAGTGACACAAGACAGACACAGAGGGACACAAGACACACACACACATAGAGGGACTGAAACACACACAGCCATGTACAGAAATATAGACAGACAGAGACATAGAGGGACAGACAGACAGACACACAGAGGGACAGACATACAAGGAGGGACAGACATACAGGGAGGGAGGGACAGACACGACCACACAGGGACAGACAAACAAACACAGTGACGGACAGATATAGACACACAGGGGGAAACACACACAGTGAGGGACAGACATAGACACACACACAGGGACAGACAGACACACATACACAGGGACAGACAGACACACATACACAGGGACAAACATACGCAGGGACAGACATACACAAGGACAGACACACACACAGAGACAGATACACACACATGGATACACACACACACAGGGACAGACACACACACACAGGGACAGATACACACACACAGGGACAGATACACACACACAGGGACAGACAGACAGACACACACACACAGGGGGACACACAGGGACAGATACACACACACACAGGGACTGACACACACACATGGACAGACACACACAGACACACAGGGACAGATACACACACATGGACAGACAGACACACACACAGGGACAGAT
>NC_135963.1:7956774-8180666 GCF_053455715.1 Rhinoraja longicauda
GCTGCCCGGGGAGAGGGAGGAGGAGGAGGAGGAGGAGGAGGAGGAGAGGGAGGAGGGGGGTCGTCGTCCTCCCTCCCTCCCGCCCCGGCCCGGCCCGGCCCGGGATGCGCTGAGTGAGAGGCGAGGCCTGGCCTTCCACTCACTCACTCACTCACCGCCATCGCCATCGCCTCAGGCTGCTCTGCAGACACTCACCCTCACGTCGACAACACGGTGGGAGCGAGCGCTGGGCGGGCAGCGCCGGCCGGTAGGCAGGCAGGCAGCCCGGGGACTGGCAGACACACACACACACACACACACGGTCACGGAGAGAGGACGAGGAGGAGGAGGAGGCCGGCAAAATGGCGGCGGAGCCCGTGCAGGTAAAGTGGGGAGTGGGGGGGGGGGGAGTAGGGGGGGGGGAGTGGAGAGGGGGGGGAGGGGAGAGGGGGGGGGGGAGTAGGGGGGAGGGGGAGTGGGGGGGGAGTAGGGGGGGGGGAGTAGGGGGGAGGGGGAGTGGGGGGGGAGTAGGGGGGAGGGGGAGAGGGGGGAGTAGGGGAGAGGGAGGAGGGGGAGTGGGGGGGGAGATAGGGAAAGTGGAGAGAGGGGGGAGAGGGAGTGGGGGAATGGAGGGGAGAGACGGAGTGGAGGGGGGTGGGGGAATGGAGGGGGTGGGGGAATGGAGGGGGTGGGGGAATGGAGGGGGAGAGAGGTGAGTGGAGGGGGGTGGGGGAATGGAGGGGGAGAGAGGGAGTGGAGGGGGGTGGGGGAATGGAGGGGGAGAGAGGGAGTGGAGGGGGGTGGGGGAATGGAGGGGGAGAGAGGGAGTGGGGGAGAGGGAGTGGGGGGGGAGAGGGAGGGAGAGGGAGTGAGGGGGGAGGGAGTGGGGGGGGGAGAGGGAGTGGAGGGGGGTGGGGGAATGGAGGGGGAGAGAGGGAGTGGAGGGTGGTGGGGGAATGGAGGGGGAGAGAGGGAGTGGAGGGGGAGAGGGAGTGGGGGGGGGGAGAGGGAGTGGAGGGGGGTGGGGGAATGGAGGGGGAGAGAGGGAGTGGAGGGGGGTGGGGGAATGGAGGGGGAGAGAGGGAGTGGAGGGGGAGAGGGAGTGGGGGGGGAGAGGGAGTGGGGGGAGAGGGAGTGGGGGGGGGAGAGGGAGTGGGGGGGGGAGAGGGAGTGGGGGGGGAGGGGGGAGAGGGAGTGGGGGAATGGAGGGGAGAGACGGAGTAGGGGAGTGAGGGGGGGGAGAGAGGGTGTGGGGGAATGGAGGGGGGAGAGAGGGAGTGGGGAATGGGGGGAGAGGGGATGTGGAGAGAGTGGGAGAATAAAATGGGAGAGAGGGAGTGGGAAATGGATGGGGTGGGGAATGAAGAGAGGAGAAGGCGGAGGGAATGGGGAAATGAAGGGAAAGAGAGGGACGAGGGTAATTAAGGGGGAGAGGGAGTGGAGGGGTGGGGGAATAGGGTGGTGGAGGGGTGGGGGAATAGGGTGGTGGAGGGGAGTGGGGAATGGGGTATGAAGGGGAGAGTGGGAGGGTGTGGAGGGAGAGAGAGGGTAGGAAAAGGAGGGCATGGAGAGTGGGGAATGAAGATAGGGGAGAGTTGTGAAATGAGTGGAGAATGAAGAGAGAGGGTGGAGGGAGAGGGGAAATGAGTGGGGAATGAAGATAGGGGAGAGTGGGTGGAGGGAAGGAGGGGTGTACTGAGGGGAAAGTGGGGAGTGAATGGGGAGAGTGTGGTGTACTGAGGGGAAGGGAGAGTGGTGAAAGGAGGGGAGTGAAGGGGAGAGTGGGTGGAGACGGGGGTAGAGGCAGAGAGGGGGATGGAGAGGGGTGTACTGAGCTAAAAAGAAGAGGGTGGGGAATGAAGGGGGGAAGTGAGGAGAATATGAGGGGGTGGAGGGAGAGGTGGGGAAAGAAGAGGGGGAGAATGGGGTGTACTGAGGGGAAGGAAGGGGGTATGAGGGGTGAGCAAGAAGGGGGGGAGAAGTGAAATGGGGAGGGTGAATGAAGTTAGAGGGGGGAATGAAGAGGGTATAGGGGGCATGAAGAGAAGGGAGAAAGATGTGTGAAGGGGGAATGAAGAGGGTTATGGTGGGTGGGGAAAGGTAGATATTAAGGGGAATGGAGAAAGGAGGAGAGTGGGGAATGAAGGAGAATATGAGGAGGAGGAGAAGGGTGGAGGGAGAAAGGTGAAGGAGGGGGAATGAAGAGACTGGAGGAGGGAGAATGAAGGGATGCGGAGGAAGAAGGAATGGAAGGGGGATGAAGAGCCAGGAAGGGGGGCTGTGTGAAGAGGCAGGGGGGAAATGGGGAATAAGGGGATTGAAGAGTGGGGGAGAAGGATAGAGTGGAGGGAGAAAAAGGGGGAACGTGGGGTAGTGGGGGGGGGGGGGTGAGGAGGGGGGGGCGGATGAAGGGGCCAGAGTGGTGGAGAGCAGTGAAGGGGGAAATGTGGGAGGAATTGGAAAGGAGGTAAGGGTGGTTGAAGACAGGAGGGGAAGAGAGCAAGGTAGGGTGGGAAGAAGGGGAAATAGGGCTGGGGGAATAGGCAACAGGAATGAGTGGGGGGTGAGGAAGGGATCAGAGGGCTGGTGGGTGGGGGGTGGTGGAATGGGGACAGTAGAGGGGAAGTGGGGAGAGTTGAGGCGCGGGGGAGGAGGCGAGAGAGTGGGAGGGGGTATGGGTGGGTAGGGGGAGGGGATGGGAGAGGGATGGGATGAGGAGAGTGGGGGAAGGTAGAGAAATGGAATGGGGGAAGGGTGTGAGAATGTAGGAGAAAAGTGGAATATTAGGGGGAAGGAGGGGGAGAGCGGCAGGTGAATGAGAGGAGAGAGTGGAGGGGGAGTAGGAGAGGGGAGGAGGGGTTAGAGTTGGGAGGTGGAAAAGGGTGAGCGTGGGATGGGAGGGGGAGGCTGGAATATAGAAGGAGGGACAGTAGGGTGAGAACGATGGTGGAGAGTGTGTTGGAAGAAAGGGGGGTGTGGGGGTGAGAAGGAATGGGGAGAGTGGGGGAAGATTGGGGGAGGAGTGGGCGAAGAGGGCAGGTGGAGAAGCGGGCAGAGTGAGTATTAGAAGGAGGGGTGAAAGTGAGTGGAAAAGGTGAGTGTGGGGGATGAGGTTTGGGGGCAAGGCGTGAGAGTGGAGAGAGGGCGGAGAGACGGCAGGCGGGGTCAGGAGAGTGGGACGGAGGAGTGTAAGAGTGTGATCAGCGGAGGAGGAGCGGGAGAGAGTGAATGAGTGGCGATGATTGGACATTGAGAGGAAGAGTGTGAGAAAAATCTGAGAAGGTAGGAGCACGAAAGATATTGGCGATGATGTGGTTGGGGGGATCATGCTCCTACCACAGGAGAGGCAGACTGGGAAAGAGAGACCGGATTTAGGGGGGGTATTTTCAGTTTGAGGATATTGACATTGGCAAAATGTCCTCACTTTTTTGAAAAACTCAATTATTTACATAAGTAGTAAAAGACAAACTGCTGGAGAAACTCAGCAGGTCGTGCAGCATCTGTTGGCGATGGGGAGCAGGAATAGTGGATGTTTCAGATCGAGACCTTGCCTTGTGTGTATAAATGTGTACATTAATAGCCTGCCTGCTTTAAGTCCAGCTGCAAGAAAAATACTGTTAGAGCAGCAGCAATCTTAACAGGAGTTCTCTCCTTGCCTGTAATATTTGTACAATAAATAATTCAATGAGAAAGTCGTTTCTTTTCCACACACCCTTCCATTCTCCCACCACTCCCCCCACCCACCCCCCCCCCCCCCCCCCCCTCCCTCTGAGCTCCTGGCTGAAGAGTGTATTTTCGGGGAGTTCATTGATGTCCCCCGGTTTTGGGTGTTTCAGTGTTATTTGTTTTCCATTATGTGCATGTGGGTTTGTGTGGCTATTTTTAGGTTTCATTCTTTTTCACTGCAAGCTTTATTTCGGGTGAAAGAAAATTGGGAGCTCGGCCAGTCCAGAGGAGCCTGGACTTCAGGCCGTAAGGATTTGCTTTAATATGAGCGACCGGAGGAGGGGTGAATGAAGGAAAACTGTTTTAATTGTTGTTGAATTATTGGCTTGCTGCCCACCACCAAGTCTCTCATTTCTTGAATATCCTTTAAGGGAGGCACGGAGAGAGAGGTTGCAGATACCTGCCTGCTCCAAGAACAGTATAAGAAAATAACTGCAGATGCTGGTACAAATCGGTTTATTCACAAAATGCTGGAGTAACTCAGCAGGTCAGGCAGCATCTCGGGAGAGAAGGGAACAGTTTGGTTTTTAACCGGTAATCTTAGATTTCGCCCAAAAGGTAGATGTTTCACGTGAGCCAGTCACTCTGATGAGGGAAACAAAGGACACAAAGTGCTGGAGTAACTCAGCAGGTCAGGCATCATCGTTGGAGAACATGGATAGGATATGTTTCAGATCGCGACCCTTCTTCAGACTGATTGTCGGAGGGGAGAAGAAAGCTGGAAGAGGGTCTGAAGAAGGGTCCCGACCCGAAAAGTCAGGTATCCATGTTCTGCAGAGATGCTGCTTGACCTGCTGAGTTACTCCAGCGCTTTGTATCCTTTTGTGTATTAGCCAGCATCTGTAGTTTCTTATTCCTACACTTTGTTGATAAAGTGTACGTGTGCTGTACAATACCTACTATCATATTATTTTCAGATTTGGCAGGAATTGTGCTTTATTTTGCCTCATTTATAAGGTTAAGCTGTGAGTTGTTAATTAGCACTCTTAACACCCCAAGTGATTTGGAAGGCGGAGATTTTATTTTAGTGAATATGATATCTTTTGTTCAATGCTAACTCCTGGAATCAGGAGGTTGATACTTTATTAATTGAGTGTTTAAGGCAACCTACTGCTCCACCTCATCATCTGGAAGGAGGGTGGATTAGAATGGTGGAATAAATGTTTGTCAAATCAAAAAAGTTGAGCAGATACTTAATGTCTCTCCACATACAGATATACAAGAATTATTATAGATTGATAAGCAAGTAAATCTGCACCAGGAAAACATCATTTATGAAAAGGGCTAAAATGTTTCCATTCAAACTTTTGCATGACCTAATGTTTTTGGAGCCTATCCTGTAGTAAATTCAGTCAGTGTATGGCTTTGTGAATAATATGTCCTTTCAATGAATGTACATGAGTATAACACAGTGTGTGCTATATTGTAATAAATCTTTTCCAGTCAGTTGGTGATGTTTCAACTAACTTTGATGTCAGAATCTTGCGGGGGGAGAAAAATCTTCCTGTCATGTGGCATGAGAAAAAATTATGTTTGTGATCGTTTTTTCCGCTGTGGTAGCAGATAATGGAAGTGGACCAGCTAATGGCTTTTTATTTGGGTGGCAGAAAGTTCTTGCAAACCCACAGGCTTGTGCCTTTTGAGATGTTTATCAGGAGCTAGTTTCCAGGTATCTCAGGAGCAGTGACTTCCATCGCTACTGAGAAACCTAGCTGTGTACTTCCCCATCTTTCTTGAACTTTACCACAATTCCCTGTGCGTGCTAGCAGGAGATTCGTGTTTATGTGTACTTCTTTAGAAAAGGTGGAAGGGACATTGGGTGAAAAACCATCTGTAGGAGTAACTCAGCGGGTCAGACAGCATCAGTGGAGGAAAAATGATAGATGATGTTTCGGGTCGGGACCCTTCTTGAGGCAGTTAGATCCATGAACTTTTGATGTGAAGAACAGCACTTGTGTTGTATAGTTACAGCATCATGCTCGTAACTATAATTTTTAGTTACACAAGAATTTTATTTTAAATGTCAATAAAATTTGCCGGAAGATTTATGATGGTGATCTTAAAGTGCAGAAAATTTATGTCTGTACTTTTGTTTTTGAAGGGTGCTTAGTGGATGTTGAAAGTCAATGGCAAATGTCTTGTCTCAATAATTAGTTAGCATGAAAATTAGCATGAAAAATAATATGTGAATTAAATTGGGTGGGTCGGAAAGAAAACTGCAGATGCTGGTTTAAATCAAAGGTAGACACAAAATGCTGAAGGAACTCAGCGGGTCAGGCAGCATCTCTGGAGAGAAGGAATGGGTGGCGTTTCGGGTCGAGATCCTTCTTCAGACTGATTCAAATTGGGAGGGGTTCTGACACAATATCTCTCTAAAATGTACAAGTTTCTGACAATGCAAAATGGGTTGGTTGGGGGGGGGGATCTGAGCTGTTATGAGGGTGCAAAGAGGCATTAGTGTGATTAAGGAGAACTTGGGCGTTTCAGAGAAATGCACAACAGAATCAGTTTAAACAAGGCTGCTCACTTTAGTTCCAAAAAGCAAAGACATTAACTGAATTGAGATAAATTAGAAAGAGGGAATGTACCACGGATCTGGGTGTTCTTGTGAACGAGTCATTGATTGCAAGTGCTCACGTACACAAACACTTCTTTCTCTCCAGAAATGCTGCCTGTCCTGCTGAGTTACTCCAGCATTTTTTGTCTATCTTCGGTCTAAACCAGCATCTGCAGTTCCTTCTCACACGTACACAAGCGTTGGGAACACAAATGGCATGTTGGCCTTTGTAAGAGGAATTGAGTAGAAAGATTTTTTTTTTACTGCTGCTGTACAGGGCATTGGTGCCACTCCAAAGACATACAGGTTTGCAGGTTAAATGGCTGGGCAAATGTAAAAATTGTCCCTAGTGGGTGTAGGATAGTATAAATATGCGGGGATCGCTGGGTGGCGCGGACCGGTGGGCCGAAGGGCCTGTTTCTGCGCTGTATCTCTAAATCTTTTTAAAAAAATCTAAAATCTGTATGCAGTTTTGGATTCCTTGTCTGTGGAAAGATGTTCCTGCCTTGGAAATTATGCAAGGAAAGCTTAACTGACTGATTCCAGAGATAGCAGGACTGTCATGTGAAGATAGATTGGCTTGATTAGGTCTTTATTCACTGGAATTAAGGAGAATGGGAGGGGTTCTCATACAAGCCAAGTAATTTGTAATACGACTCGACATAGGGTGGGCGTTCTCAATGACTGAGAGCCCACAAGTAATGGTCACAGCCTCAAGATATGGGATAGATCTTTCAGCTGAAGATAGGGGTGGGGAACCTTTGGAATTCTGTGCTACAGTGGGCAGTGACAGCTATGTCAATAATATATTTGAGGCGAGAGATCTGTATCTTAATAGTAAAACAAAACCAAGGAATATGGGGAGAAAGCAGAACAACCAGAGTACTTGGGTAATAGTAGATCAGCATTGTTGTGGGCAAATCTATGGCAGGATATTATGTGGATATGTACGAGCTTATTCACTATGATACCAGAGAAAATTGATTGCAGTATGGAAGAAAGCAAAGCAATATGGGTCATGCAGGAACAGAGAAGTAAAAAGTGCAAAGATAGACACAAAAATGCTGGAGTAACTCAGCGGGACAGGCAGCATCTCTGGAGAGAAGGAATTGGTGCCGTTTTGGGTTGAGACCCATCGTCAAACTTTGCAGTTCCTTCATACAGCATTTTGTGTCTATCTTTGGTTTAAACCAGCATCTGCAGTTCCTTCATACACAAGTAAAATATTCAGATGGCGAGTGGGATGTTGGCCTTTATTGAAAGGAAAACAGAGGTGGAGAAGTTTGTTATGACTATATAGTCCTTCGGAGAGAAACATCAGCAGCACTATATGCCGTTCCAGTGCCCTTCAAAAGAAGGATATATTTGCCTCAGAGGCAGAGGAGAAAAAGTTCTGTAGATTGATTACAGATATAAAGGTGTTAAACAGAAATAATGCAGAGTAACCTGTACTTTCTGGAGCTTTGAAGAATGAAAGGTATACTTATTGATGCATATATGGTATTGAAGTGGTTTGGCATGAAGGATAATAATGTTGAAAGAATGGTTCTTCCAATAGAGAATATATAATGAATGCATATAAAACTGGAATAAAGAGTTATCTGAAAGAAAATCTTTCCTGTTCTGTTCCTATAGAGTTAAGGATGCTGTATTGTTGTCTATGCAAGACTAAGAACACAAAAAATAAGATTAGGAGTAGGCCATTAGGCCCCTTAAATCTACCCCATCATTTAGTGCAATCAGTCTGATGTCTGAAGTCCTCTTCTGTGCCTGTTCATCATAACTCCTAATTTCTTGATAAATTTCTACACGTCTCAGTTTTAAATGTCCAGTCCCTTATTTTGTAGCTTTATCCCCTTGCTCTCCCAATAGGGAGAGCACTGCAACACCTACCCTGTCAAGTCCCCTCTAGATCATGCTAAAGTCTGAGGAATGCAAACTCAAACTACCTAGCCCACTTTAATAGAACAATCGTCGCATCCCAGGTGAAATATGTAGGAAGGAACTGCAGATGCTGGTTTACACCGGAGATAGACCCAAAATGCTGGAGTAACTGAGTGGGACAGGCAGCATCTCTGGAGAGAAGGAATGGGTGACGTTTCGGGTCGAGACCCTTCTTTGGACTTTTGACTTCAGAGTCTGAAGAAGACCCTTCTTCGACCCGAAACATCACCAATTCCTTCTCTCCAGAGATGCTGCCTGTCCCGCTCAGTTACTCCAGCATTTTGGGTCTATCTTCGGCATCCCAGGTGAATTTCTTATGGGCAGTCTCAAATGCCATCATGTGGCTTTTGAAGTAAGGGGACAAAAGCTGTTCACGGTATTGCAGATGTGGCTTCACCAACACTGTACAACTGTAACTAAACCTCCATGTTGTTATACTCCAGCCATTCATGCTTAAGGCCAAAATGCTGTCTGTTTCTTATTTGCGATTGGACCTGCCTGTTAACTTTATGATTCATTTAATAGAACATCTAGATCCCTCTGAACTTCACTCAGTTGCAGCTCCCCATCTGCTCCTCTTTAATCTGCTTTTTTGATTCTCCTTGCCAAAGTGCATGACTTCGCACTTCTCCGCATTAAACTTTTTGCTTATTCTTTTGCCCATTCATACAGTCTTATCTATATCGTGTTGCAAAATCATAATGTCCTCATCATAGAATACCCTTCCACCTATTTTTATATCATTGGCAAACTCGGAAATCTTGCTTTGCATTGCCTCTTTCAGGTCATTATTGTAAATGGTAGACAATTGGGGGCCCGGGATGAATTCCTGGGGTACTCCACTAGTTTCGGTCTGAAAAGAAGTAATTTATTCCAATACCCTGAGTTCTTAATTTTCGCACCAGCCTTTTGTGTGGCACCTTGTCAAATGCCTTTTGGAAATCAAAATAGATTATGTCTGGTTTTCCCTATAAGAACATTCCTGTGGCATCCTCAATTGATCAAAATTGTCAAACATGATTTACCTTTTAGAAAAAAACCCATCTTTGATTATATTCTGCTTTCCTAAACGATTTAGTTATTTCCTCTTTGATTATTGACTCCAGCATCTTGTCAACAACAGATAAACCAACTGGCCTTGAGTTCTCCATCTTCCGTTTTGAACGAGAGGGTCGTGTTTTCCTCCCAAATTTCAGCAGCTAAGATAGTTTTCAAGACTTTAGAGAAATAATCGATTATGTAGACGGGACAACAAAATGGAGTTGCGGCCAAGATTAGAATGGCAATTATCTTTTTGAAAAGCCAAGGAGTTATGAAGGAACTTGTATAGTTTATACTGCTCTTGTGTGCATATATATTTTATGTTGTGATCTATTTTCTTTTGAAGTCTGTGCCAAAAGCCGCTTTTTTAAGTTGTATTTTTCCAGAAACTTTCTCTCCTTCCCCCCCCCCCCCCCCCCCCCCCCCATATCATTAGATATTTGACATACTGCACAGTTATAAATTGAATGCACTTGATGACAAACACATCACAGTCAAGTGCTTTGCCTGTGGCTATTCTTCATATATTTAACTCTTGGGCATTGATAGCCTAGCTTGATATTGTCCTGGGGCACAAGGGACTGCAGATGCTGGAATCATTGTAGCTTGATACTGTTCTTGTTCCATATTCATGTGTAGACTATTGACCAAGGACCTTAGTGATTTCTACTTCTCACACATTGCTTTCATACCAGAGCTTGCGCATACTATTGCCTTCACGGTGGATGTTCAAAAGTTCCTGACCTATCAATTTAGGGACTCACTATCATAAGTAGCTTACTACTTGGGAAGAAGCGTTAGAGCATAATTCTGTTTCTCCCTAAGGATTATGGGGATCTTGCTCTAATACCATTTATCCCTTTGTCCCGCCCCCCCTGACATCAGTCTGAAGAAGGGTCTCGACCCGAAACGTCACCCATTCCTTCTCTCCTGAGATGCTGCCTGACCTGCTGAGTTACTCCATCATTTTGTGAATAATTGCTCTAATACCAGTTATACATGTGTTAAAAAATGGCTCCAAAAGAAATTCAGGATTTAACCTGCAATTGAATTCTTGATTTAGTGGATTTGCATGGGACTTAAAGGCAGTGTTGAGGTAAACATAATTTTCCTCTCAAGGAAATCCATGCTGTTTTCTTTTTTTTCGCTAAAACAATTCTTAAATAGTAATACTGTGTTCACACGGAGCGCATTAAATAAATTAAGCTAGCAATAACAAGGCAGTCCCTGTTTCAAAATGAACTGCCAAGGTCAGTCATGTGATACAGAAACTATATAAAATTGTGGTACAATAAACATGCCTGCATGAAAAATGGCACACCTCAATCAAAAGGTCAAATGCCTAAAAGGCATTGTCAGTTGTAAAAGAAAAAATGCTAATAGACTTGCCGATAAATCGCATGGCCCCAAGGTGACAGTGAAGATCCAAGAAACAGAAAGCACCTGTCAACTAAAGTAGAGATAATCCAAGGTTATCCTTTAACTGAAGGAAAGGGGACAAGATTTAGAAGGTGAAAACGAAGGAAGGTAGAGTTTAGGTGTTGAGAAAACATTGCAAATTCAACCCTGGTCGCTGGCACTGTAAGGCAGTAGCTCTAACACGATGCTACCGTGCCGCCCTAATGTCAAATTTGCTTTTATCTGACTTGAATCTGTTGATTGGAATTGTTAAAAAGATTGAACGCAGTTCTCATTCAAAAATGTGTTACTGGTTAAATTAAAGGATGTCAAGACTGTGCAAGGAATTCTCTCAACAGTTTCAGGCATACAGATTGTTGTTTTGAGAGAATGAGTGGAGTCGGTGCTCATAAAATGTCCAAAGGGGAAAAGTTTGGACAAAGTGGTATTGGGTGTTGGTAAGGAAGGAATGCTTTGGGCAAATAAAAACGAGAAGGCGGTGTAATGAAGAAATTCAGCAGTGAAATGTTTGGACTGGAGAGGAAGTGGTGACAGTGCAACGCCGTAACAGGTTGTTTTACGTGCAGGATCCATGTGAGGATTTGGACGATACCTTGATAAATATAACTGAAATATGAAGAGAAATGCTGAATAGATTCCATATTAATGTATCAGAAGTAACCAGAGTCATGGGTGAAGAAGCTCGGTAGGACGACACAGTACAATCTACTTCAAGGTGTAAACAGTAACAGTGGAAGGTGCAAAGAAATTAATAGCAGACAATACTTAGGTGGTGTTGCTGGAGCTTCAAGCAGGATTTTTCGCAGGATATAATAAAATGATAACTGATGGTTGATTTCTGTTTTTATTTGAACATTTTCCATAAAGTTCTACCAAACAAACCAAAAAGTAAATTTAGATGTTAAAATTACCAACATGTCTCTTTAAACAACAATTAGATAACTGTGCCTGGGGAAATATTGGGGAAAATTCATATCACTGATGATAAATATACATCTTCCTTTCAGAAATCATCAGTACATTCTCTGCATAAATTTGTATTCACTTACCTTTGTAACTGTGAATTTACTGTCAGAGCAGGGTTGGGTAGGCCCCACATCAGTGATATAATGTATTATGAGAGGCTTTAACCTATACTAATCCTGGAAGATAATCAAGAAAGATATTAAAGCACAGATAATGGACGTTCAGCTGGAGGTTAACTGGGCTTGTGTGCGGTAATGGTTTGCCAGCTTCTGTATCTAGATTTGCATTCTTCTGCATAGAAGGAAGTTTAATATTGAAATCATTTTTCCATTCAGTGACCCTTGAATATAGCAGTAATTGAATCTCGGTTGTTTGATGACCTTTTAAAGTGGCTTCTGGTATTTTTTGTACATCTTGTATTAAAGTGTTGTAACATGCTTCAAATTAATTCTTATCTGGAATTATGTTCTCTGCTTTGTGTTATCTACTTTCTTTCCTATGCCAGTCAATGAAAATCTTTAAAAAACTAGATATTAGAAATCTAAAATAAAAAATAAAAATGCTTGGAAGACTCAGCAGGTCAGGCAACAACATCATGTCGACCACCTGAAATGCCTCTGTTTCTCTTTCTGCAGATGGTGCCAGATCTGCTGTGTTTCTCCAGCGTTTTCTTATTTTATTTCGTTCCTCGTAACTTGATGTATTTACGACTTGGGTTTAGGATAGCATGCACTTACTTGCATGATTCTTTCTTAAAACAAACACCTATTTGGTTGTGATAATAGAGGAAGGTTTCTACTATTATACAGTTCTGAACTTGTGATGAGAAAGTATTGAATGAGTAAAAAGAATGATTGAATAGAAAACCAGTGCTGGTGAGGTAGCTTCTGTGTGGAGAAACAGATTTAATGTTTTGGGTTGGTCTTTCCCATCACAAAATTAAAAATGACTCTTGATTGTTTAGTGTATAAAAAAATTTGAATGCTATTTTGAGTAGAGTTTGAGTAAATTCTCTCGAAAGTTATCAGTTCATTCAGAATCATTTAAGAGTTTGAAGACAGCCAACTACTACATTAGTGTTTGTATATCTGTAAATTGCTAAAATCCTGACAATATCCTGTCCACTGATACCATAAAATTCACTTGGCAATACTTTAAAGTCCGAAAATTCAAACAGTGTAGATATGAGCAAAGCAATGTTGATTGAAGTGCATTGTAACTCCTCTATCTTGTGCATTTGAGCTGTAAAGTGGTTTTGAACGTACAAGGAATTTGATTCACACTGGACAAACAACGTTATCCATTGATTCCATATTGAGTGATTACAGCAATGTGTAGGCCTTGTTGAAAATCTCTGGATTGCATCAGAAGAGTTCTGCACAGATGTTTAGCCACTTTCTACAGTCAGCTGATTCAAAACATTTGTTTACCTTTTTCCTGTGCTTTTAAATTTGTTCCTTGTTCTAGCTCAAAACAAGTAGGCTTGTTTGTTTGGCATTTTTGCAATGCTTGATACCTCGGCTTGAGAAACCAGCAGCGCTGGTGCAGGAGGAGAATCTTTTCTTTTATTCATCCACGGGATATGGCCTTCACAGACTGAGCCAGCGCATCCCAATTGCTCTTGAGAAGGAGTTGGTGAGCTGCTGTCTTGAACCGCTGCAGTCTTAAGATGCGGGTATATCCACGATGCTGTGAGGTTTGAGGATTTTGACCCAGTGTCGGTGAAGGAGCCGTGATCTATTTCCAAGTCGGGATAGTGTGTGGCTTGGAGGGTGACTCCCAGGTGGTGGTGTTTCCACACTTTTGCCGACTTGTCCTTCCAGCTGGTAGAGGTTGTGGCTTTGGAAGGTGGGCTGGGGCCGAGATTACGTGTTACCACGAAATCTTTGTGCATTTTGTCATCTCCAAAATGTACTGTGACAATTCACCCAGGCTAATTTGTGGATGATCAGCAATGATCACAGTGAATGGCATTGCTGGCTCGAAGGGCCGAACGGCCTACCCCTGCACCTATTGTCTTTTGTCTATAATTTGATTTATCCGTGCATCAGTCTGGCCTCAGGTATGCCTCTTTTTCTCTTTTGTCTCTCTTTTTGATTGCTGCACTTGTTCCATAAAACCCCTCTGATTTCTCCAATCAAAACAACCTTTAAACCTGTATTTAAAACCCACGGCATTGATCAAACTTTTAATCGCCTCTTTTTGATCAGGTCGATAATTTTGGAATATTACAGGAACTGCGGATGTGCAAGTATTAACTTGGAAAAAAATAATACGTTTTTAGTTTAATTTAATTATTTGCTTGTTTGTACGCTAATTAAGTCGGATGGTACTCTTCTTGCCCATTGATAAATGTTGCCACGTATTAAATTGTGTTATTAGTGGGAATGTCAGGTGTTCCATCTATTTTCTTCTCTTTGGGGACAGATATATAATTTACACTAATTGGTAAATAGTTTTTCAGTAAGCTATTACCTTATTTAGTTCATGTGGCCTGGTAAGATATCATGTACCTTATTCTACTTATTTTCATGCCACACTTTGTATGATGCAGTTAATCCTAATTGTGCTGACTTCCCGTGTCACTTTGGCTGCAACATGTTAGAATGGGATGGTCATGACACCAGTCATGGAGAAGAGAGTCAAGTCAAGATTATTTTATTGTCATACAAGACCTCTCCTGCATTGGTGCAGCATCCTCTCCTCCCCCTCTCTGAAAAGGTTAGAGTTTTCAGGCTCCTGTACCTTCTTCCCAATGGCAAGGGTGAAATGAGCGTGTGGCCAGGGTGCTGTGGGTCTCTGATGATGCTGGCTGCCTTTTTGAGGCAGCGATTCTGGTAAATCCCTTTGATGATGGGGAGGTCAGGGCCGGTGATGACTGGGCAGTGTTCAGTGTTTTCAGTCTTCTTCGCTACTGGGCATTCAAGTTGCGAACCAGGCCGTGATGCAACCAGTCAATATGCTCCCTACTGAACACCTGTAGAAGTTCAAGAGAATCCTCTCTGACGTACCAAACCTCCGTAATCTTCTCAGGAAGTAGAGGCGTTGATGTGCTTTCTTTATAATTGCATCAGTGTTCTGGGTCCAGGAAAGACCTTTGGAAATATGCATGCCCAGGAATTTGAAGCTTTTGACTCTCTCCACCATCGTCCCGTTGATATAAACAGGATTGTGGGTCCTCATCCTTCCTCTTCCAATGTCCACAATCAGTTCATTGGACTTACTGATATTGAGAGCCAGCTTGTTGTGCTGGCACCGTTTGGTCAAATAATGCAGCTGTTGCACCAATTGTGCTGTTGGCAATGCTTTTGTGAGTTTGAAAAGGCCCATGTCTAGTGGTGCTACTCTACATTTCTGTTGGAATTGTCATGCAGTGAAGATCATGTCAGCTGTCCCTCTAAATGGATTGATTCCACATTGTGAATTGCTGAGCAGCTGCCTCGTCGCTGGGAAGAGGCTGTTCAGGGCTATCCTGGCCCTGACTTTCCCTTCGGCATGCAACAGGGACAGAGGTCCCTCTGTAGTTACTGCATTTGAATTGAAGGCTACATTAAAATCATAGTTATATTGGCCCACCTTGACCATGCTGATCAAGTTAGCATACTGGGCCATCCAAACCCTTCCTATCCATATATCCGTCTTTTAAAAGTTACGAATGAATGAACGAATGAATACTTTATTGTCGCTTGTGACAAGTCACAGTGAAATTCTTTGCTTGCGTACCCAAGGTATGCAAATAGTCGCCCATAAAGGGCACTTACAAAGTTCCGCTTCTATCCGTTTGTATAGCTTCCTCTGCTCGTTCAAGATGTGGACTATCCTCTGAGTGAAAAAAGATGCCCCTGAGACCCCTTTTAAATCTTTCTCCTCTCACCTCTTTCTCCTATAGTTTTGGAATCCTCCACATTCCAAAAAAAACAGTGAACATTCACTTTATTCATGCCCCTCAAGATCTTGTGTACCTCAGTAAGATCACCCCTGAGCCTCCTACACCCCAAAGAGAAAGCTCCCAGCCTATCCAATTATTCCCTATAACATAAACCCACAAGCCCAGGGTAACAATCTGGTATATCTTTTCCAACTTAATGACAACCTTTCTCTTGCTGGGTGACCAGAACTGCACACATTATTCCAACAACTTGTACAACGTTTGTACTCAATACCCTTCCCAATGGAAGGCAAGCGTACCAAATGCCTTCACGTTGTGCACCTGGCTCGCCACTTTCAAGGATCCATGCTCCTGTACTCCCAGATCTCTCTGTTCTGCAACACTCTCCAGGACTCGATCAACTTTACTGTGCAAGTCCTGCCCTAGTTTGACATACCAAAGTGCAAGAAATCACATGTGTCAGAGTTCAATTTAATTTGCCATTCTTTGTCCACCTTCCCAATTGGTCTAGATCCAGCCATAAACATATTTCTCATTATTTACATTACCATCAATACTACATTATTATCCAAATAGTAACTGTAGATTTTCTTCATCCAAATAGTTACGGCAAAAGCTTGAAATTAAGGCATCACTGTGGTTTCCTGAAATATACTGAAATACAACCTCTTCACAGTTATGGGCCATGGTCTTGTAGATTTATGACTGAAGTTCTTCATTGCCAAGTTTTAGAACTTCAGCAAGTGTCTGCTCCATAAGGTTTTTAAATTGGAATGTGGTTGCTTTGAATAGGAAAGACCAGCTGGTTTACACTGAAGATAGACCCAAAATGCTGGAGTAACTCAGCGGGTCAGGCAGCATCTCTGGAGAGAAGGAATGGGTGACGTTTTGGGTCGAGACCCTTCTTCAGTCTGAAGAAGGGTCTCGACCCGAAACGGCACCCATTCCTTCTCTACAGATGCTGCCTGACCCGCTGAGTTACTCCAGCATTTTGTGTCTATCTTGTTGGAGATCAATCCAGGCATATCTTGTGTTAGCAATTAATTATCAGCTGGATCTTCTGGTCATTCTTGTCAAATCAATTTTTGTTATTTTGGAAATGAAACCAAGTGCCTCTCCCCGGGTTTTGATTATGGAATATAATCTAAATATATAGTTCAGGGTAGTCCAGATGTCATAGACATTGCGGCTCCTGTTGGCTTTAGTCACTAGCACCTCACAGGCAGCTTATCAAAACATTTACTTTTGCTCTTGGTATTCTTGATTGTGTTTTGGTGACAGTTGATGAAGATAACAAAGCAGATCAGAGATCAGTCCCACAGACATTAAGCCTTGTTGTGTTGTCTTTGCCCACCTTTGCTGTCTATCGCTGCTCCAGTGATGCCGTCAGATCTTATGCTAGTCTGTTTAATGGAACATGATGTTGCTTAAAACGAAGATAGACACAAAAAGTTGGAGTAACTCAGCTGGTCGGGCAGTACCTCTGGAGAAAAAGAAAACGAGATTGTGCTGTAAGCATTTTGTCAGGAGTTGGCTTCACCTATTCTTTCCTTGCAGTTTATGCATTGCCAGAGGGTTGCATTCTTTCCCACCCAGGCATTGTTTCTGCGTGGATTGCATACCCAGATTCTTTCCGCGCTTGGAGTAGAATTCCTTCTTGAATTCATCTATATCTTCTGAGGTTTGAGCATGTGCACTGGTGACCGTAATGTGTTCGCTTCATATTGAGAGTGAGCTTCAGGTCATGAGGCATCCACTTATTCCATAGAAGAAGTTGCAAGCTTATCCTTGGCGTCAATTTCCATTCCGTGAAGGCTGTGTTCCTTTCTCATTTGCCCATCCAGATGAAGGCCTACCCACAAGCTTGTTCTTTAAACTTGTCATCCGTTACCTCCTTGCTTTACTTGGGATGGTGATGTCCATATCAAAGCGCCTGAACTCCTCGGATGTGATCTCCCAAACTTGATATAGAAATGTGGATGTTGCCTGTGTGCGGCTTGTCTTAACATGAAGTTTAGTTGCAAATCATCAACCACATCAACTTAATAAAGCAAGGCCTCGATCCTCTGGCAATAAAGACCAAAGTGATTGGAGACCAGAAACTTCTGCAGATCTGTCAGGCTGCGGTGATCCATTACTTCCCATTGCTTCTGAGACTTGGACTGTAGAGATGCTGCCAGCAGGATCTATAAAACATACTCCAAATCCAATGGCAGGATAAGTGAACCAACAGCAGCATCCTTGTTCTACATCCCATTTGGTCAAAATCGAAGGTAGACACAAAATGCTGGAGCAACTCAGCAGGTCAGGTAGCATCTCGGGAGAGAAGGAATGGGTGACGTTTTGGGTCGAGACCCTTCTTCAGAGGGGGGGAGGATAAGGGGGGTGGAGTGGGGGGGGAGGGGGAGGGAGGGAGGGGGGGAGGGTGCTGCACCAATGCAGGAGAGGTTTGGGCACAACAGGTCCACTTGGTCTAGTTGTTTATAAATGTATTCTCAGGCGCTCCCTCACTATGAAGATTTAATTCCTACCCGCACCTAATGGGTTATGTTAAGTTATGTAATTTGAGTAGTTCTCAGATTCGTTGCTTGATGTTATTTGATCTCTCTGTGGGTCATGTACCTTGGCATTTTTGACAGAGGAGTAAACAATACCAATTGACTCCCAAGCATTTGTTTGCACAGAAACATGAAAGGGCTCCGAAAAGGCTGTTGCATCCATGAAGTGAGATATCCTTTTCAGGAGAGAATGATTCAGTGTGAATTTTGAAAGTAGCAATTACACTGGGGGAAATGTTGATTCTTATTTTAAAAGTTTTTTTGTTGGTTACATTGGGGTGAATACAAGGAACTGCAGATGCTGTTTTACAAAAAAATTGCACACAGTGCTGGAGTAACTCGGCGGGTCAAGCAGCAGCACTGGAGAACGTGGATAGGCGATGTAGTGGGTCAACACTCTTCTTCAGTCTAACTTAGACATCAAAAAAGAAACCTAAGTAATGAATTTAGAATTGTTTCCAGAATATCCAGTGATTTTATAGAGATGTATAAAACTCACGAGGAGAATAGATAAGGTGAATGCAGTCTTTTGTCCAAGGTTGGGGAATCAAGAACCAGAGGACATAGGTTTACGGTGAGAGAAGCAAGGTTTAATAAAAACCTGAGGGGCAACTTTTTCACTCAGAGGGTGGTGGGTATATAGAACAAGCTGCCAGAGGGGGTAGTTGAGGCAGGTACTATAACAGTTTTTAAAAGACGCTTGGTGAGTTCCATGGATGGGTAAGGTTTAGAGGGACATGGGCCAAAGATGGGCAAAAGAAGAGGGCATCATGGTCAGCATGGACAAGTTGGGTCAAAGGGCCTGTTTCTGTGTAGCGTGGCTCCATGGCTTCATCTTTCTTTCTGAACCTGGTGGTTGAGGGATTTTGTAGGCAATTTGAAGATTTCCTGATTTTCTTACGCTAGGTTAGTGTTGGGAGAGGGGTTAGTGTTGGGAGAGGGGGCTAGTGTTGGGAGAGGGGGCTAGTGTTGGGAGAGGGGCTAGTGTTGGGAGAGGGGCTAGTGTTGGGAGAGGGGTTAGTGTTGGGAGAGGGGCTAGTGTTGGGAGAGGGGGCTAGTGTTGGGAGAGGGGGCTAGTGTTGGGAGAGGGGCTAGTGTTGGGAGGGGGGCTAGTGTTGGGAGGGAGGTTAGTGTTGGGAGAGGGGTTAGTGTAGGGAAAGGGCCATTGTCATTGCTGGCAGAAATACTGTGTACCCTTTTTCACTGGTGTTTCCAGAGCAAAACAATTGTATTTTCTCACACCCTGAAAAACCATGGAACTTGTTTCCTCTCTAATATTTTTTTGGCAAATTAACTTTAGTGGCGCAGACGAAATGTGTAGGAAGGAACTGCAGATGCTGGTTTAAACCGAAGATAGACACAAAATACTGGAGTAACTCAGCGGGACATGCAGCATCTCTGGAGAGAAATAATGGGTGACATTGAGGTGAAGCGGGATTCGAGGATGATGTGCTGCCTCCCTGGTGCCAGGATCCAGGATGTCACGGACAGAGTGCAGAAAATCCTCAAGGGCGAAGGTGAACAGCCGGAAGTGGTAGTGCATGTTGGCACAAACGATGTCGAAAAGAAGGGGATGAATATTCCCTGGCAGCGTGACGTTAGAGAGCTCGGAAAAATGCTGAAAAGTAGGACCTCCAGGGTGGTTATCTCTGGTTTGCTTCCAGTTCCTTGTGCTGGCGAGAGCAGGAACAGGGAAATACAGGACCTGAATGTGTGGCTGAGGAAATGGTGCAGGGGGCAGGGATTTAGATTCTTAGATCACTGGGATCTGTTTTGGGGTAAGGGGGAATTGTACAAAAGGGATGGATTGCACCTTAACAGGTGGGGCAGGCAGGTTTGCCACTGCAACACGGGTGGTTTTAAACTAAATATGCAGGGGGGGGGGGTCAAATGGGATAGTCAAGGATGGAGTTAAAGGGAAAGAGAGTAAAGGGATAGTTAATGACCCCAGAATTAACGGGAAAGAAAGCTGACAAAGGGATAGGAGAGTATGGCCAAGTGTAATAGGGATCGATGTGAAGGGTGAGATGAGTAAGGAATTAAAAGTATTGTATATGAATGCGCGAAGTATAAGAAGTAAAGTAGATGAGCTTGAGGCTCAGTTAGAGGTTGGTAGATATGACATTGTGGGGATTACAGAGACTTGGCTGCAGGAGGATCGAGCCTGGGAACTTAATATTCAGGGTTATACAATCCTATAGAAAGGACAGGCAGGTGGGCAGAGGCGGTGGGGTAGCTCTGCTGGTGAGGGATGAAATTTAATCCCTTGCGAGGGAAGACATAGGGACTGACGAGGTAGAGTCACTGTGGATTGAGTTGAGGAATTGTAAAGGCTTGAAGACGCTAATTGGTGTTATCTACAGACCCCCAAATAGTAGCCCGGATGTAGGGTGTAAGATGCAGCAGGAGTTAAAACTGGCATGTAAGAAAGGTAATGCCACTGTGGTGATGGGGGATTTCAATATGCAGGTAGTCTGGGAAAATCAGGTTGGTTCTGGACCCCAAGAAAGAGAGTTTGTGGATTGCCTCTGAGATGGATTCATAGAGCAGCTTGTAATGGAGCCCACCAGAGAAAAGGCAATTCTGGATTTAGTGTTGTCCAATTAACCAGATTTGATAAAGAGAACTCAAGGTAAAGGAACCACTTGGAGGTAGTGATCATAATATGATTAGTTTTAATCTGCAATTTGAGAGGGAGAAGGTTAAATCGGAAGTGTCAGTGTTGCAGTTGAACAAAGGGGACTATGAAGGCATGAGAGAGGAGCTGGCCAAGGTAGACTGGAAAGGGATCCTAGCAGGATTGACGGTGGAACAGCAATGGCAGGAATTTCTGGGCATAATCCGGAAGACGCAGGATCATTTCATTCCAAAAAGATTCTAAGGGGAGTAGGAGGCAACCATGGCTGACAAGGGAAGTTAGGGATGGAATAAAACGAAAAGAAAAGATATATAACACAGCAAAGAGTAGCCGAAAGCCAGAGGATTGGGAAACTTTCATAGGACAACAGAAGGTAACAAAACGGGCAATACGGGCTGAAAAGATGAAGTACGAGGGGAAGCTGGCCAAGAATATAGAGAAGGACAGTAAAAGCTTCTTTAGATATGTTAAGAGAAAAAGAGTAGCAAAGTCAAATGTGGGTCCCTTGAAGGCAGACACGGGTGAAATTATTATGGGTAACAAGGAAATGGCAGAAGAGTTGAACAGATACTTCGGATCTGTCTTCACTAAGGAAGACACAAACAATCTACCAGATGTAACGGAGGACAGAGGATTTGGGGGGGGTAGAGGAACTGAAATAAATTTTAATTGGGCGAGAAATAGTATTGGGTAGACTAATGGGACTGAAGGATGATAAATCCCCTGGGCCTGATGGTCTGCATCCCAGGGTCTTCAGGGAGGTGGCTCTAGAAATAGTGGACGCATTGGTGATCATTTTCCAATGTTCAGTAGATTCAGGATCAGTTCCTGTGGATTGGAGGATAGCTAATGTTATCCCTCTTTTCAAGAAAGGAGCGAGAGAGAAAACAGAATTACAGACCAGTTAGCCTGACTTCGGTGGTGGGAAAGATGCTGGAGTCAATTATTAAAGAGGTAATAACGGTGTATTTGGATAGCAGTAAAAGTCCAAGTCAGCATGGATTTATGAATGGAAAATCATGCTTGAATAATCTTCTGGAATTTTTTGAGGACGTGACAAGTAAAATGGATGAAGGGGATCCAGTGGATGTGTATCTAGACTTTCAGAAAGCCTTTGATAAGGTCCCGCACGGGAGATTGGTGACTAAAAACATGGTAGGATGTTGACATGGATAGAAAATTGGTTGGCAGACAGGAAGCAAGGACCCGAAAAGTAAACGGGTCCTTTTCAGAATGGCAGGCAGTGGTGAGTGGAGTGCCGCAAGGCTCGGTGTTGGGGCTGCAACTGTTTACCATATATATTAATGATTTGGAAGAGGGAATTAGAAGCAACACTAGCAAGTTTGCGGATGACACAAAGCTGGGTGGCAGTATAAACTGTGAAGAGGATGTTAGGAGATTGCAGGGTGACCTGGACAGGTTGAGTGAGTGGCAGATGCAGTATAATATAGATAAATGTGAGGTTATCCACTTTGGCGGCAGAAACAGGGAGGCAGATTATTATCTCAATGGAGTTAGGTTAGGTAAGGGGGAGGTGCAGCGAGACCTGGGAGTCCTTGTACACCAGTCACTGAAAGTTGGTGTGCAGGTACAGCAGGCAGTGAAGAAAGCTAATGGAATGGTGGCCTTCATAACAAGAGGATTTCAGTATAGGAGTAAAGAGGTTCTTCTGCAGTTGTATAGGGCCCTGGTAAGACCACATCTGGAGTATTGTGTACAGTTTTGGTCTCCTAATTTGAGGAAGGACATCGTTGTAATTGAGGCAGTGCAGCGTAGGTTCACGAGATTGATCCCTGGGATGGCGGGACTGACATATGAGGAAAGATTGAAAAGACTAGGCTTGTATTCACTGGAGTTTAGAAGGATGAGAGGGGATCTTATAGCAACATATAAAATTATAAAAGGACTGGACAAGCTAGATGCAGGAAAAATGTTCCCATTGTTGGGGGAGTCCAGAACCAGGGGCCATTTAAAACTAAGGTGAGAAAAAACTTTTTCACCCAGAGAGTTGTGAATTTGTGGAATTCTCTGCCGCAGAGGGCAGTGGAGGCCAAATCACTGGATGGATTTAAGAAGGGGTTAGATAGAGCTCTAGGGGCTAGTGGAATCAAGGGATATGGGGAGAAGGCAGGTTATTGATTGGGGACGATCAGCCATGATCACAATGAACGGCGGTGCTGGCTCAAAGGGCCGAATGGCCTCCTCCTGCACCTATTTTCCATGTTTCTATGAAACCCTTCTTCAGACTGAAGATGGGTTTCAACCTGAAACGTCACCCATTCCTTCTCTGCAGAAATGCTGCCTGATCCACTGAGTTACTGCAGTATTTTGTGTCTGTTTAACTTTAGTGGCATTTCTCAAGACAGTCATTTATGTTTTAGTTCCCCGTGCTTATACTACGATTATTAGCTTCCTTATTCAACAAATGGAAATATAAGCCTATATCGCTATGAATCTACAGTTTTGAGATAAGCAATTTTTTAAAATTTGTGTATATTCATAGCTAATGCTGTGGCCTTTTCCCCTTGCTGTGGCCTTTTCCCCTTCTCTTTGTGTTTTAGTATGAAGCCTGCATTATTTGATTTGCATTTTCCTATTGCCGTATACAAAATTGTCGGTCTCAATGCAGTTTTGGATGCTTGTGTATAGCTAGCAAGACAGATGTCATTCAGGTTGATTTCTGTCACATTAGAGTTAGCAATCAAATTGATGTGGAAAGCAAAAAAAATGTTTTGTTTTGTGATATTTCCCGGAAATGTAATATAAGCTACCTCAGATGGGTGTGGAAAGATTGCAAAATGAATAAGACGCATTGATAAACTGACATCATTATCAGATTTTTGCTGATGTTTACATTTGAGTATTCATGTGTTACTTCCCAGTTGCTCCTTCCTTTATTATGTGTATATGTAATGGTAACGTTAATGGATATTTACTTGAAGTCTCTTCTATAATGGTGCGAGTGGGTGTTAGAGATAGGTTGGCATGTAAAGTGTAGTTCTTGCCGAAAATTTTGTGTATCTAACAGGTTTTTGTTAGTTGCTGAGCAGGATCTGTGTTTGGGAACCCCACCACTGACGGGAAATTGTTGAGCCTTTACTCACAATGCCTGTTCAGACTTGCTTGATTTGAGAGGCTAGTACCTGTGTTCAGGGTTCATGCATTTTCATTGTAAAGAAATGCACCTATCTCAGTGCAGAATCAAAAAAATTCACAGGTTTGGAACAAGAGACCTACCTGCATTTGACACTCTTGATGTGAAGATTCAGTACATGGAACGTCAGACCAGAAGACCATTCAGTCTTTTTGAGTTTCTGCCATTCAATATAGTTATAGGTTCGTAACTCTATCCATCTGCCTCTGTTTCTTATCCTTGTCTCCGATTGTGCCATTAATTGAGCCAGCATCATTTGTTATGTGGGAGAAGGTTCTACACATTTATCATCCTTTTATAATTCATCATTCAGTTCTAAGGTTTTGTCGAGCTTGTCTAGCCTCAAATAAACATGAAAGATCCCATGACACTACTCAAAGGGAGTGCAGGAAATTGACTTCAACTTCGTGGGTAATATTTATCTTTCGATCAACATCATTAAATCAAGTCATTATCGTGATATTATTTATGTGAACTTGCATTGTGCAAACTGGCTGTCAAATTTTTAATATTGCTATGATAGCCTCCTCTGAGAAGCATCTTATGGGTTGAAATCATCTTTGGATAAACTGAAAAAGGTTTCCAAGGTGGTGTATAAATGAAATCTTCCCTCCCTCCTTCCCCCTCCCTCCCTAGGAGATAGATTTAAACTTTAAAATGTGAATAACTTAAAAAATATAACACAGATTTCAATGAAACTTCTTCCATTAGCTCCAAAGGGACGATGGTGAGTAAGGCGGGCCTAAAATTGTCGCGCTATCGTGCACCGTTTTGGCTGTGGTTCACAAACAAACAAACAAACAAACGAGAGTTTTAGTATATAGATAGATGATACTGCATCAGGTTATAGTGGAAGATAAAAACTTGTGATGTAAGAAGTAACAATGTTGTGAATGTTTGATTGGTTGCCTAATAGGAAATGGAGAATAGGCATAAATGGACCTTTCTCTGGTTGGCAAGATGTAACCTGTGGTGTGCTACAGGATTGGCACTGAGGCCTCAACTTCTGACCATGCTTTGTGAAAAACGGATGAAGAAACTAAAGGGTTTTTTGCTAAATTTGTCTGGAGGGAGGAAGTTAAGATGTGAAGTGGACATGAAGGATAGATTAAGGGAATGGGCAAAGGTCTGGCAGACGGAATATAATGTGAGAAAATATAATTGTCCTTTTTAGTAGGAAAGCAAAATGAAAGTATATTAACTACATTATCAGAGTTTGCAGAACGCTGAGATGCAGAAAGATCTGGGTGTCCTCATACACGACTAGTATGCAGATTCTGCAAATAATTGGGAAAACTAACAATGTTGGTGTTTATATAGCAAAGTGATGGGCGACTTGACTGAAATGTAAAATTCTGAGAGGTCTAGACAGGGTGAATCTGGAAAGAATGCTTGCTCTTTTGGATGAATTCAGAACTAAAGATCCATGCTTTAAAATAAAAGGTGGGCCATTAAAGCTACAGATTGACTGCTATCGAGTTACACGAACAAGGAAAACCTACACTTTGTGATTAGTTTGAATAAACGTTGTGTTTCCCATCAAATTTCATACTTGCCTTTCCTGGCAGTTTCTGGCTGATTTTGGTTTTCGTAAATTCTATGAACCGGAAGGACATAATTGAAAAGTAATGGCTACATTTTTTAGTTGCTCAGTCATTCATCCCTCTCGAGTCAGTCTATTGGGATCAACCATGCATTGCATCCTTAACAATTCTACAGGTTCTGAGGTAACTGTTAAGCCCAATATTAGATCCACAGAACCTGCCACAAATGGCATAGGTGCAGCTTGACTGGGTGGGTAAATTATTTGGATCATGGTGCAGTTCATGGTGCATGTGCTTGGCCACCACATGCCTTCCTGGATGTTTCACCAGTTCGAGCAGTCACCAGTCTGAGAGGAAGTAGGAATGTTTTATTTTAATGTGAATTTAAGGGGACACTTGAAGTGTTTTCTCAGTCCTACTGAAAAATCCTTGCCACAATGGCGTTCGGAGAAGGGACCTGGTGATCAGAGACTGTTGTTGGCAGAGAGGAGACTGACACCACCTTATCTACAGTATAAGAAAATAACTGCAGATGCTGGTACAAATCGATTTATTCACAAAATGCTGGAGTAACTCAGCAGGTCAGGCAGCAGGTCAGACTGAAGAAGGGTCTCGACCCGAAACGTCACCCATTCCTTCTCTCCCGAGATGCTGCCTGACCTGCTGAGTTACTCCAGCATTTTGTGAATAAACCACCTTATCTACTGCAAGTTGTTTTGGAGGATTTTGCAGGGATAGCATTGATAGTACTGCACGTTTCTTTGAGGTGTCCACTGTAAGCTGCCATGTCTTGGCAGGCAGGTGGACTGGGATTGCTGCTTTAGCTTGCTGTTGCATTCAAGATCATGGTCTTAGATTGGTTAAAAGCTGAGCTGCTGCGTAGGAAGCAGCGGTGGATTTTGTTATCGGGTCTATCTTTGTTTTGAGGTGGTTCTTGAGATGTGAGAAGTTGTTCTTTGTTGTGAAATCATAATTTCGAAAGAATTGTCAAATAAAAAGCAATTTAGCAATGCATAAAGAATTATTTCAAATGTTATTTTATATTTTATATCTTAAATTATGAATTCAATTGTCACTTGCATTTATCATGACATGTGCAAGTTGAATTAAAATCGTCTGTATATTAATATGCAACGTGACATTGTTTAACTTCATGTGCACTTGATTTGCATCAACGTCACAGAATGAAGGATGGAGCAATGCAGCTGTGATGAATGTTTCTTTTTTTTTTGTTTTGTGTTGGTTTGTGGTTGTGTAATTGCTTATTTTATTGCTCTTACTGTTGAACTGTGGGTGACGAAATCTCGCCAAAAAGACTTGTTTTTTTTTTGGATGACAGGTAATTCTGATTCTGATTATGAGGGTTTAAATCTGGAAACCAGGATGAATGATAGTGCATTTTATGTAGAAATTGGAGCATAAAATGACATCTTATGTTTAATTGGTCGTTTATGCTGAGTGCAATATTGTGTATTCTAGTAATTATCATATTTTAGCAGTTCCATTTTTGCCTTAAAAAAAAAAAAATCATTTGAAGCCTCCCAAACCATCTTAGCGAGCTTAAATGGTGTGTGATTCAGACCAGGTAGCACCAACGTTCAACCCCTTACTTGTACTGAAGATAGACACAAAAAGCTGGAATAACTCAGCGGGTCAGACAGCATCCTCACCTGCTGAGTTACTCCAACTATTTATGTCTATCTTCGGCTTAAACCAGCATCTGCAATTCCTTCCTACACCCTTACTTGTACTGTTTGCTAATTTCTGCTCCATCCTTGATTCTGTGACTTTGATGCAAATCAAGTGCACATGAATTTCTTGATTAGTACGGGTGTCAGCGGTTATGGGGAGAAGGCAGGAGAATGGGGTTAGGAGAGAGAGAGAGAGAGAGATAGATCAGCCATGATTGAATGGCGGAGTAGACTTGATGGGCCGAATGGCCTAATTCTGCTCCTATTACCTTATGAAGTTGAACTATGTTTCACTTTCATACTGAAGGTGATCCTTTCTTTGCTCTTTATTCACAAAATGCTGGAGTAACTCAGCAGGTCAGGCAGCATCTCAGGAGAGAAGGAATGGGCGACGTTTCGGGTCGAGACCCTTTTTCAGACTGATGTCAGGAGGGGCGCCCTCCTGACATCAATCCCGCCCCCCTGACATCAGTCCGAAGAAGGGTCTCGACCCGAAACATCGCCCATTCCTTCTCTCCTGAGATGCTGCCTGACCCGCTGAGTTACTCCAGCATTTTGTGAATAAATACCTTCGGTTTGTACCAGCATCTGCAGTTATTTTCTTACACTTTCTTTGCTCTTAATCATAAAGTTTGCACTTTGGAGCTGGATTCTTTCCCCACTCAGTTTTTGCATTTGAACCTCTGTGTGTACTGATTGAATATTAAGGATCAGTTTAAAGTTAAGCATTTGGTGTACTGCTCAGACTGCTGTCACCAAATCAACTTTTCATGCCCTTCGCGTCCTATTGAAGTCCACTAGAGATGTTGCCTGACCCGCTGAGCTTTTTCCACATGTATTTTTTTGCAACCCCACAGCATCTGCAGTTCCTTGTCTTTACATGCCTATCCCCCTGCCTTGCTGCAAGCTACTGAAGTTGTCACCTTGGGGATGGATTTCTGTGACATCCTTTTGGTTTTCCCAATTGTACTTTGCAAAATCAAATGGATCCATAAGTCTGTTATCCCACACATTCGCATGGCCCCATTCTGTTCCACATTCTGGATTATTGAGGGTTCAGTTTTGAGGTGGATAGAAAATTGGTTGGCGGACAGGAAGCAAAGAGTAGGAATAAACGGGTCCTTTTCGGAATGGCAGGCAGTGACTAGTGGGGTACCGCAAGGCTCAGTGCTGGGACCCCAGTTATTTACAGTGTATATTAATGATTTGGACGAGGGAATTGAATGCAACATCTCTAAGTTTGCGGATGACACGAAGCTGGGTGGCAGTGTTAGCTGCGAGGAGGATGCTAGGAGGCTGCAGAGTGACTTGGATAGATTAGGCGAGTGGGCAAATGCATGGCAGATGCAATATAATGTGGATAAATGTGAGGTTATCCACTTTGGCGGCAAGAACAGGAAAGCAGAGTATTACCTGAATGGTGACCGATTGGGAGAAGGGGAGATGCAACGTGACCTGGGTGTCATGGTGCACCAGTCATTGAAAGCAAGCATGCAGGTGCAGCAGGCAGTGAAGAAAGCGAATGGTATGTTGGCATTCATAGCAAGAGGATTTGAGTTTAGGAGCAGGGAGGTTCTGCTGCAGTTGCACAGGGCCTTGGTGAGGCCGCACCTGGAGTATTGTGTGCAGTTTTGGTCTCCTAACCTGAGGAAAGACGTTCTTGCCTTAGAGGGAGTACAGAGAAGGTTCACCAGATTAATCCCTGGGATGGCGGGACTTGCATATGAGGAAAGACTGGATAGACTGGGCTTGTACTCGCTGGAATTTAGAAGACTGAGGGGGGATCTTATAGAAACATATAAAATTCTTAAGGGGTTGGAGAGGCTAGATGCGGGAAGATTGTTCCCGATGTTGGGGGAGTCCAGAACCAGGGGTCACAGCTTAAGGATAAGGGGGAAGTCTTTTAGGACCGAGATGAGAAAACATTTCTTCACACAGAGAGTGGCGAGTCTGTGGAATTCCCTGCCACAGAAGGTAGTTGAGGCCAGTTCATTGGCTATATTTAAGAGGGAGTTAGATGTGGCCCTTTTTGCTAAAGGGATCAGGGGGTATGGAGAGAAGGCAGGTACAGGCTACTGAGCTGGATGATCAGCCATGATCATATTGAATGGCGGTGCAGGCTCGAAGGGTCGAATGGCCTACTCCTGCACCTATTTTTTATGTTTCTATTATTATTTTTCATGAGGACAATGCTTAATCTTACTAAAAACCAAAAAAAATGTGAATCCCAGAATGAGTTTATGGAAATCTCATTATTTGAGAACAAACATGGATTGGTGACTTTTACATTGATTTTAAGTGTAGTTGCGCATGAACTTAACTGCAACCAAGACCATTAAACAGAATGGAAGGCAAATTAATTAAGCATTTGCAGTAATGTTTCAGCAGAATTTTTTTTTAAAGGTGGTGGTCACCTGTAACCTTGATTACCTGTTTCAGATTTTATTAATACCACGTTTGTTTTGGATTCAAAATGTACCTGTGGATTATATTTTAAATTTCACATATTATTTTGCACTCAAGTAGATTTGTCACGCGATGTATTCAGGCCAGTGTTTTTCTTAAATATGAACAATGTGGACTTGGATCTGAAGGACACAGTTTCCAAGTTTGTCGATTGCTGGCATGATGCATTGAGCAGGATAGAAAGAGACTGCAGGTGGGTGTAATCTAGTGAAATGGTAGACACAGAGCAGAAGCATTTTAATAAACCTGAAACATTGGGTGGCACTGTAGCTAGCGGTAGAGCTACTGCCTTACAGCACCAGAGACCCGGGTTTGATCCTGACTACAGGTGCTTGTCTGTACAGAGTTTGTACAGGTTTGTAGTTAATTGGCTTGGTATAAACGCAAATTGTCCCCAGTGTTAGTGTGCAGGGATCGTTGGTCGGTGCGGGTCAGGTGGGCCGAAGGACCTGTTTCCCTGATTTTTTTTTAGATTAAGAGATACAGCGCAGAAACAGGCCCTTCGGCCCACCGAGTCTGCACTGCCCAGCGATCCTCGCACACTAACACTATCCCACACCCACTAGGGACAATTTTTACATTTACCCAGTCAATTAACCTACATACCTGTATGTCTTTGGAGTGTGGGAGGAAATCGAAGATCTCGGAGAAAACCCACGCAGGTCACGGGGAGAACGTACAAACTCCGTACAGACGGCGCCCGTAGTCAGGATCGAACCTGAGTCTCCGGCGCTGCATTCGCTGTAAGGCAGCAACTCTACCGCTGCGCCACCGTGACGCCAGAATAAAATGAGCTCTGCCTTTTTTCTCTACAGATGTTGATTATGCTATTGAATTTTCTGTCAATTTCTCTTTACAGCATTCCAGATTCAAACACTATTTTGCCATTTGTAAGTTGTCTAAAAAATTAGAAATTGAATTGATGATGCTAATGAATAAAAATGTGAAAAACCAAAGCATGTGTTCTAACGATCCCTACTAAATAATGTTTAGTGATCCCTACTAAATAATGTTTAAAGAGAATATCCTTTATATTTGGATAATAGAATAGACTTGGCTAACATTCAAATAATCTTTGCATGACGCGATTTACAAGAGATTTAAACGAGATCAAGGAAGACATTTTTTCTTTGTGGCATTGTTAATTTTTTTAAACAATTTTTTACTAATTTATGGGATATATCCCTGTCCTTAACAAGGCCAGCATACTTTGGCCATCACCAAAGTTATTTGCAACCTGCCCACAGTTCCTCTTGTGAATGCACTTTCGAAGTGTTTTTGGGAGGGTATTCCAGGATGGTGATAATGAAATAATTATGGCAGGTTTCCAAATCAGGATAGCCTATGTCTTGGTGGGGAAAATTTATTCTCAAGATAGATACAAAAAGCTGGAGTAACTCAGCGGGACAGGCAGCATCTCTGAAGAGAAGGAATGGGTGACGTTTCTGGTCGAGACCCTTTTTCGACCTTCGACCCGAAACGTCACCCAGAGATGCTGCCTGTCCCACTGACTCCAGCTTTTTGCGTCTATCTTCGGTTTAAACCAACATCTGCAGTTCCTTCCTACACATTCATTCTCCAACTGAGCTTACCATGTGGCAGCTAGCTGTTCACTGCAAACTACAAAATGTTTGAGATACTATAAACATGCTGAAAGGACAAATTAATAGAGTCATAAAAACTAGAGCAATGAAACAGGCCAATACGTTCATACTGATCTGTGAGTTTCCATCCATATTAATCCTTCTTCCAGTGCTTGGCTTTGTAAGGCTGTGAAGAAAAGGCAGAAGAATTGGTCGAGTTGAAATTAAGTTTGTATATAAGAAAATAACTGCAGATGCTGGTACAAATCTATTTATTCCGAGGAGTTCAGGCGCTTTGATATGGACATCACCATCCCAAGTAAAGCAAGGAGGTAACGGATGACAAGTTTAAAGAACAAGCTTGTGGGTAGGCCTTCATCTGGATGGGCAAATGAGAAAGGAACACAGCCTTCACGGAATGGAAATTGACGCCAAGGATAAGCTTGCAACTTCTTCTATGGAATAAGTGGATGCCTCATGACCTGAAGCTCACTCTCAATATGAAGCGAACACATTACGGACACCAGTGCACATGCTCAAACCTCAGAAGATATAGATGAATTCAAGAAGGAATTCTACTCCAAGCGCGGAAAGAATCTGGGTATGCAATCCACGCAGAAACAATGCCTGGGTGGGAAAGAATGCAACCCTCTGGCAATGCATAAACTGCAAGGAAAGAATAGGTGAAGCCAACTCCTGACAAAATGCTTACAGCACAATCTCGTTTTCCTTTTCTCCAGAGGTACTGCCCGACCAGCTGAGTTACTCCAACTTTTTGTGTCTATCTTCGTTTTAAGCAACATCATGTTCCATTAAACAGACACGCATAAGATCTGACGGCATCACTGGAGCAGCGATAGACAGCAAAGGTGGGCAAAGACAACACAACAAGGCTTAATGTCTGTGGGACTGATCTCTGATCTGCTTTGTTATCTTCATCAACTGTCACCAAAACACAATCAAGAATACCAAGAGCAAAAGTAAATGTTTTGATAAGCTGCCTGTGAGGTGCTAGTGACTAAAGCCAACAGGAGCCGCAATGTCTATGACATCTGGACTACCCTGAACTATATATTTAGATTATATTCCATAATCAGAACCCGGGGAGAGGCACTTGGTTTCATTTCCAAAATAACAAAAATTGATTTGACAAGAATGACCAGAAGATCCAGCTGATAATTAATTGCTAACACAAGATATGCCTGGATTGATCTCCAACAAGATAGACACAAAATGCTGGAGTAACTCAGCGGGTCAGGCAGCATCTGTAGAGAAGGAATGGGTGCCGTTTCGGGTTGAGACTTTTCTTCAGACTGAAGAAGGGTCTCGACCCGAAACGTCACCCATTCCTTCTCTCCCGAGATGCTGCCTGACCTGCTGAGTTACTCCAGCATTTTGTGAATAAATAGAGTTCGTATATGCCTGAAACGAGTTGATTGTCATTTTTCTGAGCTACCCGTTTTGTGATTCTGTGCACTTCTGTATGTTTAGCACACATGAATGGCCATTGTCTTTGGATTTGTAATTGAAGCTTCTGGATTTTAACATGATGACACATTTAGTGTGACCTTTTTACGTTTTGAAACTGGAGGTGGCCTCTGCATTATGGACATTGGTGCAGATAAATGTGTCTCCTGTAGCATGCGCAGGTGACAGCTTAGCGATATGGAAAATCACGACATGGACCACTCTCGAGGATCGCAACTCTCTGAAATCCAGGGGATTCCTGCATTTATAGTTCTCACTATTTTAATAATTTTGAATGTCAGTTAGAATATTCATTAATAATCGTTTTACTGTTTATCTCATTAGCTGGAGAAAAAAATGCATGTCAGCAGCGTACATTTTTTCAGTCAAAACCAAAATGTTAAGTCTTCAAAACTTTAAAATCTAAAATTTATCCCCTGGTTATCACCAGCAACATATTTGAAATTTCTCAATTGAAAGTCAACCTCTTGCACCATCTGTAGGTAATTTGTAATGTATTAATTCTGCTAATTGTTGCAATTAAGTTAGGTTTGGTTTATTTACGCAGACAGAATTACCTGCAACCAGCAAGCAAACCGTGCGTGCAGGCTGTTCTACTTCTCTCTGCCTGAGTGTGCACCGTAGTTTGCTGCAAAGGAGATTCTGAAAAGGCACTTGGATCTTTACCTGGACTCGAGAGCCTGTGTGAACAAAGACAAGTAGTTATGCAATTTAAAAGAAAAAGGGAATGGTGGAAATAGCAAGTCAGGTAGCAGCTGTGGCATAATGAACCATTTTAGGCGAATAACCTTTTGACAGACTGTATAGCTTAATTAATCAGATGGGAGGGATTGTCAAATAATAATGAACATCTGAAGCCAGAAGGGGAAATTTGAATTGCTGACCAATATCAGATGAAATGTTTAAATCAGATTAGGAAGGGAAAGATAGAAGAAGAAAAAAGTATTGAAGTAGACCCCACACATAGATGTGGCATAGATAACAGAGCAGCTGCCCTTGGTTGCTATCTGTGTGGAGTTCATATGTTCTCCCCGTGACATTATGGGCTTTCTCCTCGTGTTCTAGTTTCATAATACTTAATACTGACTAGCTAATTAAATTATTACATCTTATGGGAGGCGCATTCCCAATCTCGTTGTACCCCTGTACAATGACAATAAAGATATATTGTATTGTATTGTATAAGTGATAGGAGCAGAATTAGGCCATTCAGCCCATCAAGTCTACTCTGCCATTCAATCATGGCTGATCTATCTTTCCCTCTTAACCCCATTCTCCTGCCTTCTCCCCATAACCTCTGACACCTATACTAATCAAGAATCTATCTATCTCTGCCTTAAAAATATCCATTGATGGCCTCCACAGCCTTCTGTGGCAATAAATTCCACAGATTCACCACCCAATGACTAAAGAAATGCCTCCTCATCTTCTTCCTTAGGGAACGTCCTTTAATTCTGAGGCTTTGACATCTGGTCCGAGACTCTCCCACAAGTGGAAATATCCTCTCCACATTTACTCTATCCACTCCTTTCACTATTCGATAAGTTTCAATGAGATTCCCCTCCTCATCCTTCTAAACTCCAGCGAGTAGAGGTCCAGTGCAGCCAAATGATCATCATATCTTCAGTCTGAAGAAGGGTCTCGACCCGAAACGTCGCCCATTCCTTCTCTCCTGAGATGCTGCCTGACCTGCTGAGTTACTCCAGCATTTTGTGAATAAATACCTTCGATTTGTACCAGCATCTGCAGTTATTTTCTTACATCATATGTTAACCCATTCATTCCTGGGATCATTCCCGTAAACCTCCTCTGGAGACGCACCAGCACAGCTCCTCCCATGTCCCAAAGATTTGTGGGTCAGTAGATTAATTGCCACTTGTAAAACTCTCCTAGTTGTGTAGATGAGTGGTAGAATCTCAACAAAGCTAGAGGATGTGTGGAGAATAAAAGAAATGGGATTAGTGTAGAATTGATGTAAATGATTGATGGCTGGCATGGACTCGGTGGAACCATATTTCCAAGCTGCATCTCTTTATGGCTCTTTACTAACATTAATATTCACTTTATCACAATTTTAAAAAAAACTAACTTTCTGTGTTGAATTAGACTTCACTGCCTTTTCAGATGAGAAGATTATGCCATCAATGTATTTGAATATAGAGAATCAGACACATTGCTCCACTGGAATAGGCAGAGCAATGATCAACAACTTTCTGGTCAATGATTTGGATGAGAACATACACTGCAAGATTAGTAAGTCTGCTGATGATACAAAAGTGGGTGGTTTTGCAAATAGGGAATATGGTTGTGAAAAATTGCAGCAGGATCTTGATCGATTGGCCAGGTGAGCTGAGGAATGGTTGATGGAATTTAATACAGAGAAATGTGACGTGTTGCATTTTGGGAAGTCTAACATTGGCAGGATCTACACAGTGATGGGTAGGGCTCTGGGTAGCGTGGTAGAGCAGAGGGATTTAGGAGTGCATATGCATGGTTCCTTGAAGGTCGAGTCGCAGTAGATTGGGTGGTCAAAAAGGCATTTGGCACATTGGCGTTCATCAGCCAGAATATTGAGTATAGAAGTTGGAAGGTCATTTTGCAGTTGTATAAGATATTGATGAGACCGCATTTAGAGTATTGTGTTCAGTTCTGGGCACCATGTTATAGGAAAGATGTTGTCGAGCTGGAATGGGTACAGAGAGGATTGACGGAAGATATTGCCAGGACTAGAGGGTCTGAGCTACAGAGAGAGGTTGAGTAGGCTGGGGCTCTATTCCTTGGGGTGCAGGAAGATGAGGAGTGATCTTATAGAGGTGTATAAGATCATGAGGGGTATAGATCAGGTAGATGCACAGAGTCTCTTGCCCAGAGTAGATGAATTGACGACAAGAGGACATAGGTTTAAAGTGAAGGGGAAAAGATTTAATAGGAATCGGAGGGGTAACTTTTTCACATTAAGGGTGGTGGGTGTATGGAACAAGCTGTCAGAGGAGGTAGTTGAGGCAGGGACTATCTCAACATTTAAGAAACAGGCAGGTACATGGATAGGACAGGTTTGGAGGGATATGGACCAAATGCATGCAGGTGGGACTAGTGTAGCTGTGATATGTTGGCCGGTATGGGCAAGTTGGGCCAAAGGGCCTGTTTCCACACTATTACTCTGTGTCTATAATTTAGATGCTATCATTTTTAACTGCACATTTGTACATTTAATTTTCTGATATGTTCATGAATGCCATTGATTTCAGTTATTATTCTTGGCCAATATCACTAATATTTAGTTATGCCAAGAGATAACGTAGTTGAATGGCTGTGCTTTTGTGCTGCCCTCATAATCCTCATAAATAGAATAATATGCCCACAGTATTTGGTTCCTATCACTGTATTATAAAACTTAGGTGTTAGGATTTTGACAGGATTAGAATTTATTATCCATCTCTTGAAGTTGCTGGAGTGAAAGAACTATCTTTGAGAACTCAGCAGTGTGCAATCCATTCCACCGTTGGTGAACAGTTTTCCATAACTTTTACTGCTTTGCCTAAATACTGTATCAAGTCATCCTTTTGGCCACCAACCCTAATTGGGAGCTTAAAATAATGGGCCTCTGCGAATTAGTAGATGACTAGTTTTCCCCTGCAGCTATAGAAGGTGTGGCACCTGTCCCTACACATCCTCCCTTATTTTCATCCAGGGATCTAGACAACCCTTCCAGATAGAAGAGATTGTTACCTCTGTCCAAGGATTGTAGATTAGCCTGGTTTTGAGATTCACTGAAATCTTTTCAAAGATTCCGTGTTGCAGAAGCATGGAATACAGGAGATGTCCAATGGCCTTCATAAATGGCCTTCATAACAAGAGGAGTTGAGTATAGGAGCAAAGAGGTCCTTCTACAGTTGTACCGGGCCCTGGTGAGACCGCACCTGGAGTACTGTGTGCAGTTTTGGTCTCCAAATTTGAGGAAGGATATTCTTGCTATTGAGGGCGTGCAGCGTAGGTTCACTAGGTTAATTCCCGGAATGGCGGGACTGTCGTATGTTGAAAGGCTGGAGCAATTAGGCTTGTATACACTGGAATTTAGAAGGATGAGGGGGGATCTTATTGAAACATATAAGATAATTAGGGGATTGGACACATTAGAGGCAGGAAACATGTTCCCAATGTTGGGGGAGTCCAGAACAAGGGGCCACAGTTTAAGAATAAGGGGTAGGCCATTTAGAACGGAGATGAGGAAGAACTTTTCCAGTCAGAGATTGGTGAAGGTGTGGAATTCTCTGCCTCAGAAGGCAGTGGAGGCCAGTTCGTTGGATGCTTTCAAGAGAGAGCTGGATAGAGCTCTTAAGGATAGCGGAGTGAGGGGGTATGGGGAGAAGGCAGGAACAGGGTACTGATTGAGAGTGATCAGCCATGATCGCATTGAATGGTGGTGCTGGCTCGAAGGGCTGAATGGCCTACTCCTGCACCTATTGTCTATTGTCTAATGTACTCCATCCAGTAACTTTTGTTTTAATATATTTTTTAAATTACATTAATCTTGATAATCTTGATAAAACGGTCTGAAGAAGAGTCTCGACCCGAAATGTCACCCATTCCTTCTCTCCTGAGATGCTGCCTGACCCGCTGAGTTACTCCAGCATTTTGTGAATAAATACCTTTGATTTGTACCAGCATCTGCAGTTATTTTCTTACACTAAATCTTGATTAAGGTATGAGGGTATGTCTCAAAGATTTTTTAATAAAATTGCAAATTATATTAGTATACATTTATATTGTTCTGAATTTTAACCAGGTCTTTTGGAGGACTTTTGCATTTCATTTATAGCAATTTTCAGTCTGGAAATAATTTAGACAGTATTAGTTTAATGCCTCAATGAAGTACAGTTCTGTTCTGTATAACATTTGAATAGTAAGTGTTGGTTGTTTTACTATTTTTTCTCCCGCCTATTGAAGAATCTGACTCTTGTTATTGACATTTGTACATTGCCCAGGCATTGCCCTTCATTTTCCCTTCAATTAATCACCATCAGACATATTACAGCCTCGGAGTAATGACTAGCTGACTACAGGGCTTAAGTGCTCTTACTGAACTGCTTTCTAATGGCAACCTGGCCCCACCCACCTGGAAGCTTACACAACTGAGCCTGATGGTAAAATTCCATCTGCTGTCACAATTGAGAATAGACTTAGTACGAATTTAGAGGCTACTGATTTTTTGTGTGGCTTGGCGTCTGATCGAATATAGTAAAACTCTTGATAATCCGGCATTTTAGTAGTGCTGGGCTGGAGGATTTTCTGGACTATCTAATACATGTGAACAAAGAGAGAGAAAAGACCCAGGCTGGATTGGTGGGAGTGAAAAAATGAACATGCCGAGTGGGATACCTGAAATTGAAAAGATCAATGTTCATGCCATTTTTCTGCTTCAGATTCCGGCATCTGTAGTCTCCTGTGTCTCCAAATTAAAATTAAAAAAAACTTTTGGTTTTCTTCATTTCATTCAAAATGTTGAAGTCCAGTCGTATTAATTAATGCTTAAATGCTAAATTCGACCCATTGTGCATAAATAAATATTATGTGGCCTGTCCTCTTACTCATTAAAAGACGATTCATTAAAAGAAAGTTCAGAAAGTTGAACTGATTCTAACCTCCGTGGAAGTTAAAATTACTTATTTAAACTGCTCTATCCTTACTGTGTGCTTGTCTGATTTGTGTATTAATAAATCGTGCAACCCCAAATGGTTAGAGAATTTAACAGAAAGGGGTAGGATGATTGGAAACCCTTAGCATTTACACAAAACTCTTATATCCTCTACCATGTGCCGAGGAAAGGCTGTCGACCCAAAACATTGACTGATTTCTCTTTCCACGGACACTCGATGGCCGGCTGAGTTCTTCCACCATTTCTGTTTAAATTCCTCATAATTCTGCCCATATATTCTCCTATGCCTGGTTACCTCTGCTTGTGTCATAAAAGTGATTTTCAGCCTTCTCTCTACTACCCTGGACCCTATACTATTGCCAATCTTTATAACTGGTGTTCAGTTTCCAGTCCTGAGGGTCGTGCAATTATTTCTCACTAGCGAGTATTAAATCACATACACAATTTGAATTTTCACTTGCAATTCATTCACTTTGTACAAAGGATGATTGTTCAGGCTGAGTACTCTTAACCTGACATGTGTTTCCACTTCTAAGGTTTTTAAATCTGCTGATCTGGTAAAGATCCTGTAACTTGCTATCCACCTGTTGGGAAATCCCAATAGTTCCATGTTGGGTTTGGAGATGCTCTGTCTCCCATTCTCCCTTGAAGCTCCCTGATTCTATCTTTGTGTACTCCCTTTAAACTTGGTTCACTCTGGGAAAATGATCGTGCGGCTGAAGGGTGCTGATTATTGGAGTTTTACTATGCGTTCTTCAAAACTTTTAATCTTTGCTTACGTAAAATGCCATTGGTTGTTTCTGAATTTTGGATCAACTTTGTTATTGTATGGGAACCATTATTTGTATTATTCTGTGGGAGCTCTCCCATCTTTAATTCTTGTCGACCTAATTGTACGTTGCGCAAGGAACCCGGTAGAACACGTACTAATTAAACAAATCCTTCCTATTTAGTCATTTGGGTGGTGCAGTTGTGTGGCCCACAAAGCCGCTGCTTCACAGCTCCAGCGATCGGGGTACGGTTCTGACTTTCTGGATTGTTTGTTTGGCGTTTGCAATTTCTCCCCATGAAAGGTGTGGCACGGTGGCGCAGCGGTAGAGTTGCTGCCTTACAGCGCTTGCAGCACTGGAGACCCGGGTTCCATCCCGACAACGGTTGCCGTCTGTACGGAGTTTGTACGTTCTCCCGTGACCTGCATGGGTTTTCTCCGAGAACGTCGGTTTCCTCCCACACTCCAAAGATGTACAGGTTTGTAGGTTCATTGGCTTGGTGTATGTGTAAAATTGTCCCTCGTGTGTGTAGGATAGTGTAAGTGTGCGGGGATCACTGGTCAGTGCGGACTCGATGGCTTGTTTCCGCACTGAATCTCTAAACTAAACTAAGACTCTTTTTTTCCCCCCAAGTGCTTCAGTTTAGTGTGTAGGGGAAGGGTAATTGTAGAATCTGATGTGGGGACTGGGTGTAAATGTGTACTTGGTGGTTGCCACAGTCTCAGTAGCCCAAGAGCCTCTCTATATTGTTTGATTCTAGTAATGGAACAAGTTATCAATGGTTCCTTCCTCCTTTAGCCTTTTGTTCACCTTCCTAATTGTCTTAACGCTATGTGAGTTTAAAAGCAACTGAAGTAACGACACAGCGATGATAATCTCGAGGTCCTTGAATTGATTCTCGTCTACGGCGAATTGGTTTGTAGTTGTTGTGGCATGTGTTGCAATAGGAGCATACTAAACCAGTTTCCAAGGAATGTGTGATGTTCAGGTTTTACTAGTTTATAAGTGTTGCCTTTGACTCCATATCCTTCAGGAGTTTAGTTTTAAAAAGAAAGTTGCATAAGAGTGATTATAAGGCAGCTGTCCCATCAAGGGATTGACATGGCATGTGAAACAGCATGAGGCAAAAGTGGTTTACCTTGTGATTTTTGATAATGTTTTTGATGATGATTGGAAAAATCAGTTTGTATTTTCTTCTGATGACCCCTCCTGAAAAAAAATGTCTTCCCAGCATTTGTTTCATTTGTGGTAACTTTCCATTCCTCCAGTTAGACTTTATTTTCAAGCACACATAGTGAATATTGGCAGATATTCTAATCGAGTCTTAGAGTCCAATCCCGTGATACCCATGTCATTTCTAACGAAAGAATTGCATCATAGTTTAGAAGCACCAAATAAGGCAACAAAAAAATGCTTGAAATGCTCAGCAGGCTTAGCAGCATCCATGAAGAGAGAAACAGAGTTTAACATATCAGGTTGTTGACCTTTCATTAGAACCGAGAAACATGAAAGGTAAATATTTCTGAATATATCCAGCTTTTCTAATTTTATTTCAGGATTCTAACATCTGCAGTTTATATCGTTTGGAAGTGACGATACTAATTAACCATTCCTTCCCAGGGATGTTCCAGCAAATTTTAGTTTTGGGCTGATTAACAACAGTCAGATTATTGGATTCAACCTGCGAGGCTGGGACTTCCCTGCTCTGTTCACCTGTGAGTCATTGAAGAAACATGCGTTTTATTTAAAACGTAGTGTAAGTCATGGTGTGGCTTTGTTATTTTTGGCAGCAAGTTTCTTCACTGATATAGATGGCTTGGTAGAATTGTTTAAATGCAATGACTTGCTAAATGATTAACCAGTTCAAGCTTATTAAATAATCAGTCGATTATTGCAAAACAAAGTAATCATATTACTGCATTTTCTTCCTCAATTTCTGGGATATGCATGTGAAAGATTTTTTTTCCCCCATTCAAGACTAGTTGCCTCATTTCAGAAACACAAATCTTGTAAACTATTTGCATTATATACAGACTTCCGCAAACTCCGTACTCCAAATTGTTAGCTATGGTGCTTTTGGAAGTGTAATTATTGCTATGTCGAAGAAAACATCAGCAGCAATTTGTGCGCAACAAGCTCCAAGAAGCAACTGATGGAGACCAAATTAATCTGTTTATCAGTGATGTTGATTGAATGGAAAAATGTTAACCAGGACACTGGGGACAACTTCCTTCCTCCTGTTTGAAATAGTACCACTTCAGCTCCAGTATCACAGCTGCTTTTATGGAATGGGGGATAAAGAACATGTCCATCTGCAAAGAAAAATGTAGTCTCATTGTAACAAACTCTGAAAAAAGGATGTCTCTGTCACATGCACCCAGTATTGCACTAGAATAGCTGTTTGGATTTTCGTCCCCTAGTCTATGGAAGGTATCTAGAACCCATAACTATGACCCAAGAGAGAATTCTACCGAATAACATAGAACAGTACAGCAGAGAAACAGGTTCTTCAGCCCATGATGTCTGTGTAGAACATGATACCAAATTAAATTGATCATTTCTAGCTGCACATGATTCATATTTCTACGGCCTCTGCACATGTATGTGACTATCTAAAAGCCCCTTAAACACCACTACCTTATCTATTAGTCATTGACATTGAAATTGGCATGATTAGTAGAATTTCTCAATCACTTCCTGTGTGTTTTAAAGTGCAGGTTGATATGTTACCAAATTTGATCCATTAGTACAGAATGTCTTTGTAACATACAATTTTAAGGCCACTTTATCTTTGTGTAATGCCAGATGGTGTTTCTGTCAAAAAGCAAAGTCAGTGACCAGTCTTGACAATTGCTAAAACCAATGGCAAATTATAAATAATCAACCAGATCAGTAATAGGTTAATTTGAATTTCAAGAAGCAGCAAGCTGTAAAAGGATAGGCTTATTTTTCTTTACCAATGTTGACAATTTTAGAGAGCTGAACATAATACTCTTTAAAATTGCTGGTAGGTAATGGGGCATTTACTAATGCCAATGGTAGGAGCATCAAGCTTGTATCTTCTGTTCATTTTCATGAGATTATAGATGTTGGTGGCATGGATGTTGGTGGCAAGGTCGGCATTTATTGTCCATGCCAATTATCCTCAAAAAGGTAGTATCGATGAACCACTTTCTTGAACTGCTGTAGTCTTCCTGATGAAATCACTCCCTCATAGTTGAAGGCCAAAGGGTCCAGGATTTGGACCCAGTGACAATGTAGGAATGATGATGTGTTTCTGAGTCAGGATGGCGTGAGATGGCAGAGAGGAATCTGCAGATGTTGGTGTTCTTCCACTATTCCACGATTGCTGCACTTCTCTTCCTTGATGGCTGAAGTTTTAGGTTTGGCAAGCACTTGCAGATTGAGTTTTCTAGATTTTGGACAACGCCGTTCGGAAGAGTGGTTGTATGGGGTAATGAATGTGTTGGCAAGCTTGGGCTCCTTTGTCCTGGTGGTGCTGAGCTACTTGATGAATGTTGATGCCTTCATTCAAGTAAATGGAGAATATTCTGTCTAATGTCTGGATTGTGCCTTGTTGCTGTGTTGATATAACAGACGATTCATTGCCATGATAAACTATGCACATCACTTAAGTGAAACAACCATATTAATGCTTGCAAACAAGTAAGTACAAGTTGAGTAGCAGTGCAAACAATTTGCATAATATTTTTTTTTTTTTTTAGGTTTTTACATGATTGCCGTGCTGATATCATTCAGGTTGTTCTGTTTAGCATTTTTTTTGTTTAGTTTAGCGATACCACGTGGAAACAGGTCCTTCGGCCCACCAAGGCCATGCCGACCGGCGATCCCTGCACATCAACACCATCCATACTAGGGACAATTTACAATTATACCAAGCCAATTAACCTACAAATCTGTACATCTTTAGATTATGGGAGGAAACCGAAGATCTCAGAGAAAACCCACGCTGGTCATGGGGAGAACGTACAAACTGTACAGACAGCTCCCATAGTCAAGATCGAATACAAGTCTGGCGCTATAAGGCAGCAATTCTACCGCTGCGCCACCGTGCTGCCCTGATGATCTGAGTGATCAACCTACTCCTTTAGTTCTTCATGCCTCTTCACCTTCTAACAGGACATTTCTATTGTATCAACGAAGGTCTTCAGACAGTTTCAGATGGGAAAATATAAGTTGGATCGGAGTTATCAACCTGCTCCTTTAGATTTTTAATACTCTTCCTCTTCCGACAGAACATTTCTCTTGGATCAACCGTCTTTAGGCAGAGTTGCAGATGGGAAAATACACCTTTCAGTCAGTTTTACAACCACGGCTCACCGGCAGTCTCTCTGTCTTTTTTTTGTTTTTGTCTTTGTTATCGTTTAAATGTTTCTTTTGATTTATTTTTAACTCTGTATATGTGGGGGGTGGGGGAAACCTTTATTTCTAATCTCCTCCTCAACGGAGATGCGACCTTTACCGTGTTGTGTCTCCGTTCGTGCTACGGCCTAACACCGTGGAGTTGGCGGCCTCCAGCTGGGATCGACCTTGAAGACTCCGGTCGCAGGGCCTGGACTTACCATCTCGGAGGCTTCGGCCGTGGGCCCTGCAGACCGCAACATCGGGAGCTCGCAGGTCCCTGGCTGGCGACCGGCTTTCGGGAGCTCCAGCCGTAGCAGCTTCGACCACCCCGAAGCGCGAGGTTTGATTGACCCGCTCGCAGGCCCTTCATCGCCCTGCGTGGCCTGGCCGCGGCACTTTCCATCGCCTGGTGGGGGCTCAAGACCTTCATCGGCCTGCTCGGCTCAGCCCTGGGACTTTCCATCGCCCGGTGGGGGCTTCAAAAGTCGGGAGCCTCGATCGCCTCGTGGCACCACGGGAGAAGAATGAGGAGGAGATAAGACTTTTCTTTGCCTTCCATCACAGTGAGGGTGTGCCTGGAGCAATCACTGTGATGGCTGTTTGTGTTAAAATTGTAATTGTGTGTCTTGTGTTCTTTATTGTTTACTGCCGGACCCTGACGTGAGAGGACGCTGGCGCTGTTTGTTCGCCGCTTCTCCATCAGGATAGTTTGTCTGTTTGTTTTTATGTCTTGACTGTTTTTGTAAAGCGTCTTTGAGCATTTGGAAAAGCGCTATAAAAAATAAATGTTTATTATTTACATTATTATTATTATAATAATCTAAACCTGCTGTACTTATTCACAAAATGCTGGAGTAACTCAGCAGGTCAAGCAGCATCTCAGGAGAGAAGGAATGGGCGACGTTTCGGGTCGAGACCCTTCTTCAGACATCAGACTGAAGAAGGGTCTCGACCCGAAACGTCGCCCATTCCTTCTCTCCTGAGATGCTGCCTGACCTGCTGAGTTACTCCAGCATTTTGTGAATAAATACCGTTCGATTTGTACCAGCATCTGCAGTTATTTTCTTACTAAACCTGCAGTACAGTCTCAGCAAGGCGAATGGAGAACAAAGAAAACCACAACTTGCTGCATGTGTTGCAGGATGTGTCACAATACGTATTATAAGCACTATAATACATGAGTAATACGAACATAATATATTAAGCTTTCTGTTCAAATGTCACTTCTTCTTGCGTTTGAGGCTGCAGAAGGATGAAGCTGCTTCTGCTTTCTCTATTTGTTGTCGTTCGCGAGACTGAGGTCAGTTGACAGTGCTCACCACGGGGAGGTCGACAACGAGAACCCCAAAATGTCACTTCAGCTTTCCTGACATTATGGAAAGGGGAAGAACCAACGTGTGGTACACTTAACCGCAGAAAGATAAGGGATAAATTGGAAGAAGCTTTCTCCTAATCATTCCTTTATACGGTCATAAGGGATAGGAATATAATTAAGCCATTCGGCCCTTCAAGTCTACTCCGCCATTCAATCATGGCTGATCTATCTCCCTCCTAACCCCATGGGGGTTCCCAGTTGAACAATGGTCAAGAGAACTGTATTAGAATTTAATAATTAGAAATAGCTGTTTAACTTTATCGTTGTGTTGGCAATATAGCAGTGGTTTGTTTGTCCAGAATCTCCTTCTCCGAGTGGTCAGGTTTAGAACCAAAAATGTCTAGTTAGATAAATTAGTTCAACATCTCTCTGGACCTTGCTAATTCCACTGCTTTCCGGCTTTGCGGCATAATGCTTTGTCACTTTTGCACCCTGTAAAACCACTGTCCATTTGTTCATCACTACAATGGCATTGTGTTGGAAGGAACTGCAGATGCTGGTTTAAACCAAAGGTGGACACAGTGCTGGAGTAACTCAATGGGATAGGCAACATCTCTGGAGAGAATGGAGTCGGAAGAAAGGTCTCAATAGACAATAGGTGCAGGAGTAGGCCATTGGGCCCTTCGAGCCAGCACCGCCATTCAATGTGATCATGGCTGATCATTCTCAATCAGTACCCCGTTCCTGCCTTCTCCCCATACCCCCTGACTCCGCTATCCTTAAGAGCTCTGTCTAGCTCTCTCTTGAATTCATTCAGAGAATTTGCCTCCACTGCCTTCTGAGGCAGAGAATTCCACAGATTCACAAATACATCAACATGAAATGTCACCTATTCCTTCTCTCCAGAGATGCTGCCTGTTCCGCTGAATTACTCCAGCATTTTGTGTCTAACTGCAATGGCATTTCTGTTCTGCTTGGTCTACCCTTTGGTTTTTATACATTTCATTGTGCCAAGAGCACTGTCATTAAGCGTAGATTACAACTTGCCCTCGACTCTTATTTGGTTCATGTTCCACAACACATCAAATTTAAAATCTTCTACAAGTCCTATTTATGAATTTCCCCAACCTTGTCTTGTGAGCTCTGAATCTCTTCTACCTTGGCCAGTGCAGTCTGTCACTGTCCTGGTCCAACTTTACAAATCTGCCTTTCTGTAGAAACCTAGCTGATCTTTACCTCACAGCCAAGATCATTAAAATACATCTGGTCATTTACTTCATTACCATTTGAGAGACCATCTGGTATAATTTAGCTGCTACATTGCTCTGCTTTCAGCTGTTTACAGTTCAGAAATATTTCATTAGTTGTGACATGGTACATCTATGGTCTTGAGAGATGCCATATAATTTTTTTTAACTCTTTCCTAAAAGCTGCTGTCTAACCTCTTTGTTCTACATTCTAAAGAGCTTAAACACCATTTTTATTCTGACAGGTTTATAAAAAGGATGTAAACATTTTTAATATGATTTGCAAACTCAGTATTGTGGTGCACCAGTTAAGGAGCCAAGTCAAATGTTGAATAACTTTGTGATAATATCAGCTATGACTCATTTGATAATATTCCACTCTCTGAGTCAGGGAGGTTTTGAGTACAACTCTCACTCTAGTCAAGTCAAGTCTACTTTATTTCTCACATACACATACAAGATGTGCAGCGAAATGAAAGTGGCAATGCCTGCGGATTGTACTAAAACTACAAACAGAATAGATTTTTTTTTTTTTTTTAAAGACACAACACAAATAATAAATTAATACAGTAAATTAGTCCCTGGTGATATGAGTTAACGGTCCTGATGGCCTGTGGGAAGAAACTCCGTCTCATCCTCTCTGTTTTCACAGCGTGACAGCGGAGGCGTTTGCCTGACCATAGCAGCTGGAACAGTCCGTTGCTGGGGTCCCCCATAATGTTGCTGGCTCTGGATCTGCACCTCCCGATGTATAGGTCCTGCAGGGGGGGCGAGTGTAGTTCCCATAGTGCGTTCAGCCGAATGCACTACTCTCCGCAGAGTAGTATGAGCATAAAACATCGAGGCTGTTGCCCCATTGTTGGATTCCCTCGGTAGTTTCTCTGACAGTGCAACACTATCGTTTGAATGGGATAAAGATCTGGTCTGCTTTCTCAAGTGCAACTGTCCTATTGCTTACTTTAAGGAGTAGGGGAGTTATCCCCAGTCTCGCTTAACCAATGTCATCAGAAATACCCAACCTATCTGCTGGTTTTCGTTGGTTTTGTCTAAGCTTATAAAATGCAAATTGGCTGCGATGTTTCTTGCACTGCAAAAGCGATTATGGTTGAGGAACTATTTGAGCGGATATAATTCACTTGAGGATATAGTGAAATGGATATGAAAGACATTTTTCAGATGTAGCTCTGCCTGCCTTGTGCTATTAAATTGGTGAAAGTCAAGGGAATATTAAGTAAAACTCCCATAACACGGCATATTCAAAATATTGGTGGTACCAGACCGGCAGATTTATAGACTGTTGGGTGTTATTGCTCTTAACACACTAATCAGTTTCCCAGAGAACCAAGGTGAGTTGATAATGTGTACTGTCATTGGGCTTGGTGAGTTTTAGAGGAAGGCGCAAAATGGGGGTCCCAATGAATTTTAAGAGCACAGAATATGGGGGCAGGCTGGGTTTAGAAGAGCATTGTAAGTGGCAGCCCTTGAGTTTTGGGTAAGTGCGGGAAGTGAGAGCCCCAGTGAGGTTTAGGAGAGCATGGAAGAGACCACTGGTGAGTCAGTTGTTGAAATCATAATTTTTTCCAATTAGTTGGATAGCACATCACCGGAGGTTTACTGAATACTAAATATATATAGTCCTTAGTGCCTTAACCAGCTTTGGCGTCAAGGCGCATTAAGGCTGTTCAGTGAAGAGTGAATTTGGGTCAACACTCTTAAGTAGCGAAGTTTGGAAGGTTTAAAAAAAGAAGTGCTTAACTTTACAGAATTTATAATAATACAGAAATGTAACCTGCCACGTTATCCTTTTATTCTGAATACGCTGAATGTCCATGGGACATCGAGTTGAACTGGTGATGGGCAGACCAAGAGCAAAGTTGGGAAGTAGTTTCAAGCTTTCTGCAACAGAAGTTTACAATGGAGTATGGATAATAGGAAGAATGTGGTGTGGTGTTAGTGCACATTGGTTACACTCGCATGTCAGCAAAGGTGATAATTAGGCTCGGCTTTGATGTTTTCCAAATTTAGCTTGCCAGGTTCATAAAACACCTGTTGTCCAATTGACTACTTTTGCACAGCACTCATGAACAGGGAATAAAATAAAGGAAAGTAAACAACTTGCAGCATCTGTTTGCCATTTTAAAATTGTATTCACATTTTGGGACCTGGCGTCACTGTCAAGGCAATAGTTATTGCCCTTGGAGGTGCTGGCATGCAGTTGTCTTAAATCAGTACAGTACTTCTGTATGTACACTCACAGCACTGTTGGTTAGGATTTATATCCTGAGGGAGAGTGATTATATTTCTATGTTGGAGTCAAGTGCAGCCTGGGTCATGTACAAATATCGTTTGAGATGCCTTATTAAAGCTAAGGAAGATAATAAAATCTGATTTAGAAATTAAAGCCAATTTTTTTTTATTGAGGGCAATAGGCGAGCAGAGAAAGCTATGGAGGAAATTCCAGAGCATATACGTATTGTTTAGGAGGATGTGGAAGATATCAGCGATTTGGAGATTAGTTTGGAGAGTATTTTAAATTGTGCGCTTCAGGAGACCCAAAATAAGTCAGAACCTATCTAAGCAAGATTTAGCATAAACTGGGAAATGTGCGGAAAAGCTGCAGATAAGGTTTCTGGAGAGAAGTGAATGGGTTCTCATCCTTTCAGAGCGCAATAGTCTGCTGCTAGGTAGACACAAAACGCTGGAGTAACTCAGCGGGTCAGGCAGCATCTCTGGAGAGAAGGAATGGGTGACGTTTCGGGTCGAGACCCTTCTCCAGACTGATGTCAGGGGAGGGGGCGGGACAAAGATAGAACGCAGTCAGAGACAGGAAGACAAGTGGGAGAACTGGGAAGGGGGAGGGGACAGAGAGGGAAAGCAGGGACTATCTGAAGTTAGAGAAATCAATGTTTATACCGCTGGGGTGTGAACTACCAAAGCGATATATGAGGTGCTGTTCCTCCAATTTGCGCTGGGCCTCACTCTGACAATGGAGGAGGCCCAGGACAGATAGGTCATATTGGGAATGAGAGGGGGAGTTGAGGTGCTGAGCCACCAGGAGATCAGTTTGGTTAAGACGGACTGAGTGGAGGTGTTGAGTGAAATGATCGCCGAGCCTGCGCTTGGTCTTGCCGATGTAAAGAAGTTGACATCTGGAACAGCGGATACAATAGATGAGGTTGGAGGAGGTGCAGGTGAACCTCTGCCTCACCTGGAAAGACTGTTTGGGTCCTTGGATGGAGTCGAGGGGGGAGGTAAAGAGACAGGTGTTGCATCTCCTGCGGTTGCCGGGGAAAGTACCTGGGAAGGGGGTGGTTTGGGTGGGAAGGGACGAGTGGACCAGGGACTTACGAAGGGAACGGTCTCTGTGGAAAGCGGAAAGGGGTGGAGATGGGAAGATTTGGCCAGTAGTGGAATCCCATTGGAGGTGGCGGAAATGTTGGAGGATAATTTGTCGGATGCGATGACTGATGGGGTGGAAGGTGAGGACAAGAGGGACTATATCTTTGTTACGAACAGGGGGAGGGGGAGCAAGAGCGGAGCTGCGGGATTTTGACGAGACCCCAGTGAGAGCCTCATCTATAGTGGAAGAGGGGAAGCCCCGTTTCCCAAAGAATGAGGACATCTCCAATCCCCTAATGTGAAACACCTCATCCCGGGCGCAGATGCGGCGTAGACGGAGGAATTGGGTGTAGGGGATAGAGTTTTTACAGGAAACAGGGTGGGAAGAAGTGTAGTCCAGATAGCTGTGGGAGTCAGTAGGTTTGTAATGGATGTCGGTCACTAGTCTGTCTCCAGTGAAGGAGATGGTGAGATCCAGAAACGGTAGGGAGATGCCGGAGATGGTCCAAATATATTTAAGAGCAGGATGGAAATTAGTGGTGAAATGTATGAAGTCAGTGAGTTCTGCATGGGTACAAGAGGTGGCACCAATGCAGTCGTCGATGTAGCGGAGGTAGAGTTCGGGGATAGAAACAATGGGTCTGCCAGGACAGTTCTGTTTGTGGATTTTGTGGAGAGGGTAAAATGGAGCTGTGCGGGGCTGGGGAACGATAAGGTTGGAGGCTTTAGAGGGCAGAGAGCCGGAAGTGATGAGATCAGTAATGGTGTTGGAGATTACGGCCTGGTGCTCGTCTGTGGGGTCATGGTCCAAGCATAAATAGGAGGAGGTGTCTGAGAGTTGTCATCTGGCTTCAGTCCGGTAGAGGTCAGCGCTCCAGACTACCGCGGCACCTCCCTTGTCGGCTGGTTTGATAACTAAGTCGGGGTTGCTGCAGAGTGAGCGGAGGGCTGTACGTTCAGGAAGGGAGAGGTTAGAGTAAGTCAGGAAAGTGGAAAATTTGAGGCGGTTGATATCCCGCCGGCAGTTCGAAATGAAAAGGTCTAGTGAAGGTGGATGGCCAGCCGGGGGAATCCAAGAGTCCAAAACTCATTGTTTTTGTCTTACAAGTTCTAAGAATTGTAATCATGTTCCTAACCATGAAATTAACTAAGCAAAAACAACTGTATTTGTTTAGTTTATTCCTTTCCTCTAAACAGAATTTTAGAGTGCTGACTTCATCAAAATATGGAATCATCTTGGTTGTTTTCCTAAAATTATGTCAGTAAAAGGACTTTTTCACTTCCGTTTGTTGCGTTTGCCCACAATTTGGCTGGGAATATTTTACAGTTGGTACTGGATTTGCGTTTTGCTCCAGAAATCTTTCTCCCCTTCAGTTAGAACATATGAGTTATTAAGGACAATACACTCACCTTTGCTTCGCACTTTTTTTGCCCATACTCAACAAAGATATGTTCTATCAAGTAATAACTGAGACATAGAAACATAGAAAATAGGTGCAGGTGGGGGCCATTTGACCCTTCGAGCCAGCAACGCCATTCATTGTGATCATGGCTGATCATCCACAATCAGTAACCTGTGCCTGCCTTCTCCCCATATCCCTTCATTCCACTAGCCCCTGGAGCTCTATCTAACTCTCTCTTAAATCCATCCAGTGATTTGGCCTCTACTGCCCTCTGTGGCAGAGAATTCCACAAATTCACAACTCTGGGTGAAAAAGTTCCTTCTCACCTCAGTTTTAAATGGCCTCCCCTTTATTCTAAGACTGTGGCCCCTGGTTCTGGACTCCCCCAACATTGGGAACATTTTTCCTGTATCTAGCTTGTCCAGTCCTTTTATAATTTTTATATGTCTCTATAAGATCCCCTCTCATCCTTCTAAACTCCAATGAATACAAGTCTAGTCTTTTCAATCTTTCCTCATATGACAGTCCCGCCATCCCAGGGATCAATCTCGTGAACCTACGCTGCACTGTCTCAATTACAACGATGTCCTTCCTCAAATTAGGAGACCAAAACTATACACAATACTCCAGATGTGGTCTTACCAGGGCCCTATACAACTGCAGAAGAACCTCTTTACTCCTATACTGAAATCCTCTCGTTATGAAGGCCAACATTCCATTAGCTTTCTTCACTGCCTGCTGTACCTGCACGCCAACTTTCAGTGATTGGTGTACAAGGACACCCAGGTCTCGCTACACTTCCCCCTTACCTAACCTGACACCATTGAGGTAATAATCTGCCTCCTTGTTTTTGCCGCCAAAGTGGATAACCTCACATTTATTTTTAAATTAAAAAAAAAATGTTCTTCAAGATAATTAAAACTGCTTAGTTTTAGGTTTCAGAGATACAGTGCGGAAACAGGCCCTTCAGTCCACCCACCGACCAGCGATCACCGCGTACACTAGCACTATCCTACACAATTTTACAATTTTACCGAAGCCAATTATCCTACAAAGCTATACATCTTTGGAGTGTGGGAGGAAACCAGAGCACCCGGAGAAAACCCACATGGTCACCGGGAGAACATACAAACTCAATAGGGACAGCACCCGTAGTCAGGATCGAACCCACGTCTCTGGCGTAAGGCAGCCACTCTACCACTGTTAATATTGTTAATACATTTAGGTTTATTATTGTCACTTGTACCAAGATACGAAGAAATGCTTTTGTTTGCGTGGTATCGAATCAAAGTAGAACGAAAAGAAAGATACCAGGGTCAATCTTTGAGAATATAGTTTCCAACTACAAAGTAGCTGTTGTATAGCTTATGTCATTTAATTTAATTTTGGTACAGATAGAACTACGGTTTTTACTTCCACTGTTCTGAGCCTGACAACTAAAAGCAATGCTGATTTTATTCTTTTCTAACTTGCCACATTTTTGCAGTACATGTTAAGCACCACATTTCTAAGTTGGGAGTGTTCCGCTCGTAACCTTATCACATGGCAGGAGCAGTAACATCTATATTGATATCCAGGTTTTGGAGTCGGGTTGTGAAATCCCAGTGTCGCTGGTTGAAAGGCATCCGTCCATGTGCTCTCAGAAAGGTCGGGCTTGGACAAGGCGTTTCACTGATGGGGTTTTTTTGTCGGGGCAGTGACAACAATGACTTAATTTTAGCTTCCATCAGTGAAACAGATGACGGCATCCTCCTTTTCCCATCAATAACCTGTTCAGGGCTGGGCTGCCCATAAGTGGCTATGTTTGTTCATCAGCTGCACAGAGTAAGTGATAAAGTCTTTCTTGGGGACCATGTTGTGGTTCCATTAAGACCAACGCTGTATAAGACCAAGTACCATATCTTGGTGGGAAGTGGGGTAACTAAGCCAGGCAACATGATTGCCATAAACCACGAGTTGAAACAAAAGGACCTGTTTCTGTGCAGTCGAGCTTTATGACTCTAATACCACTTTGAATTTAAATTTTGACAATTCCCCTTCCCCCCAGCTACAAATTCGCTATCAAAACTTCATGGAACTTCTTTTTTTAAAGATTTTTTTTTAGATTTAGAGATACAGCGCGGAAACAGGCCCACCGGGTCCGCGCCACCCAGCGATCCCCGCACATTAACACTATCCTACACACCTAGGGGGAGTTTTTACATTTGCCCAGCCAATTAACCTACATACCTGTACGTCTTTGGAGTGTGGGAGGAAACCGAAGATCTCGGAGAAAACCCACGCAGGTCTTCTTGCGTATGGCGTGCACAGCCGAAAGTTGTAGGTCAAGGGTAGACATCCAGGCCAGGGCAGCATCAGCTGCTGGGTGGATGGCCTTGATGCCACCAGGGAAAAGCCTCGGTGAGCAGTCATTCATGATGTGTGGGATGGTCTAGTCTGGATATCTGCAGTCGCACGCAGGGCTGTCTGTCACCCCCCACTTGTGCAGGTGATGGGCTGTTCTAGCATGGAGGGTGCGGATCCTGTTCAGGGTTGGCCATTGCTTGTGATGGAGGGTTAATCCAGGTGGTTTCACTGTGGGGTCTGTGATGACCTCTCCGTTGTTGGTGTTGGCATCTTTCCAGGCTCTGCGCCACTCAGTCTTGGGGCCAAAGTCTTCCAGGGATTTGGCTGAAGACCAGAAGGGTTTGCGGGACTTCAGGCGCATGTTGGGCAGATTGTTCGAGTCAGCATGGATGGGAAGGTCAGGGTTAGCCTTGATGGTGCACCAATCTTTCAACGTCCTCTCCCTTCTGCATATGCTGGGTGGGGCGATGTGAGAGAGGACAGGGAGCCACTGCAAAGATGTTGACTTAAGCGTCCCTGTGATGACCCGCATTGCAGAGTTAAGGACAGTGTCAACTTGTTTGTTGTGGCAGCTATTAGCTCATCATTTCAGTTCATGGAGCTGAAACGACGTGCTTTGCCATAGATGATAACTGATACACTTGAATATTTTCAGCATTTTTATCTGATAGTCAAAATACAGTCAGCAGAACAGGTCATTAATTCATCTTTGGGTTGAGCAGGATTCTGACATGCTGATGTGTAGGTTCTTTGTAGTTATACATGCAGTATTTGATGATTTCCTTATGGTTGGCTAATTAAAAACTGTTTTATTTTGACCAGTTAAGTTCTTTCAAAGGATCATCTGAAATTAAGAAACAGCATATTTGAACTTTTTGCACTGGCATACGATCACTTGTAATATCTCTGCAGTTATTTTTCAATAAATGTTTATACTTCTAACTATATTGTGTTTGAAGTTCTGTCTGTTTTGTGGGATGGCTGACTATATTGTCTGCAGTTGTGGTTTTATGCAGTGCCAAGTGGTTTATCTGGTTAGGTGTAATGGAAAACATGCTTGTGTAGTATTTTGTCTTTTTAAAAAAACCTAATTTGTGCACATGGCGTGCATTGTCAGAAATAAAGCGTTTCTTATTATGATCTGATTACTTAAAAACCCTTCTTCCTTTTGCAGGGTGACGGCCGAACTCACCCGGTGTCGGAGTGTCTAGGCCTGTGCCAGAACTTGGATTTGTCTGACACCATGGTTCAACAGAGGCTGGACGAGATCAAGGATTCAATCAAACGAGAAATACGAAAGGAACTTAAAATTAAGGAAGGAGCGGAGAACCTCAAGAAAGTCACAACTGACAAGAAGAATCTGGCATATGTGGAAAATATGTTAAAAAAGTCGAACAAAAAACTAGATGAGCTTCACGAAGAGCTGCAAGAGTTGAACGCGCACATTGTTGTGAATGATCCTGAGCTGGCAGGTAAATGGTGCAGTTGTCTCTTACGGGTACTTTCCTTAGAGTCATGCAGCGTGAAAACGGGCCCTTTGGCCCAATTTGTCCATGCCGACCAGCACGACTAATCTACACTAATCCCACCTGCCTGCATTTGGCCCATATCCCTCTAAACCTATTCTATTTGTGTACCTGTCTAAATGTTTCTTAAATGTTATGATAGTAATTGCCTCAGCTAGCAGCTCGTTTGTGTAAAACAAAACCCTTTGTGTAAAACAAAATGTTGCTCCTCAGATTCCGATTAAATCCTTCCCCCCTCCCCTTACCTTAAACCTATTCATACAGAATAGTGAAAGGTTTGGATAGAGTGGATGTGGAGAGGATGTTTCCATTAATGGGAGAGTCTAAAACTAGAGGTTATTGCCTCAGAATTAAAGGACGTTCTTTTAGGAAGGAGATGAGGAGAAATGTCTTTAGTCAGAGGGTGGTGAATTTGTGGAATTCTTTGCCACTGAAGGCTGTAGAGACCAAGTCAGTGGCTATTTTTAAGGCAGAGATAGATAGATTCTTGATTAGTACAGGTGTCAGAGTTTATGGGGAGAAGGCAGGAGAATGGTGTTGAGAGGGAAAGATAGATCAGTCATGATTGAATAGCGGAGTAGACTTGATGGGCCAAATAGCCTAATTCTACTTTTCCTTATGACCTTATGAACCTATGGCCTCTGGTTCTCAGCATGGTAGGCTGCACTGCAATTCCCCTATTCTCAGTAAAATGCACTCTGTGCATTTACCCTATCTATTCCTCTCATGATCTTGTACACCTCTATAAGATCACCCCTCCATCCTCCTGCGCTCTATGGAACAAAGTTCTAGCCTGCTCAACCTCTTCCACTGTAAATCTTTTCTGCACCCTTTTCAGCTTCACAATATTTTTCCTGTAACAGGGTGACCAAAACTGAACACAATACTGTAAATGTGGCCTGACCAATGTCTTGTAACGTGACCTCCCAACTTCTATACTCAACCCTGAGCCATACCACTAAGACATCCAGTCCGAAAAGCAACCTTCCACCATCACCCTGTGCTTCCTTCCATGAAGCCAATTTTCTTCTCCTTGGATCCCACATGATCTAACCTTCCAGTGCAGCCTACCATGCTGAACCTTGTCAAATGCCTTGCTGAAATCCATATTTGTGAGACACGATCTCCCACATACAAAACCATGCTGAGATCCCTAATCAGTTCCTATCCATCTAAATGCATGAACATCTTATTCCTCAGAATACTCTCTAGTAACTTTCCGACCACAGATGTTGGACTCACTGGCCTGTCGCTCCCAGGCTTTCCCCTGCAGCCTTTCACAAATAGAGGCGCAACGTTTGCCACCCTCCAGTGTTCAGCATCTCACCCGTATTTAATGGCCACTCATAAATCTTAGCCAGGGCACCTGCAATTTCCTCTCTAGCTTGCCACAGTCTCCTTCTTGCAACGTTTGAAGTTATGAACTAACTTCTATGCAGCTGCGGCACGAAGCAGTGTTTTTACTCGGCAACTTTATAATTGAGCTGCTCTGCTTGCCTTTCACCACTGCTTATCCCATTTGCATTCCAGCTGGGTAAATTCTTATCACATGGTGGTCAAGAGCTGAGTTGGCAAGAGCCACATAAAAAGCGAGCCTACTGCTGACAACAAAATGGATCAACCCTTTTATCTCTCCAGTAGTAACTGGCTGCCCAATCTTAAAAGTGCAGCAAATATAAAGTTGCGTTTTAGTAAAACCATTTGTTCAAAGTCAAAAATGTTTTCTGTCATGCAACCAAGTATGCCCTGTATTTATAGATCTTCCTCGTGTAACCAGGCACATGGTGATGGGCACTTTTTTTCAACAGTAATTTCTAGTGCAGATTAGAACAGAGTTTACAATAATATTTAGAAAACTGTGATGGCATTAATTTGTATACATTACACTTCATTTCCTGGTTGATAGAACAAACCTAGATGACACTCTTAGGTCTGAGCTAATGTTGCACTTTGGCAGGTTGCCAGGGAGCATAGCCGGAAGACAAACCTGTTCACTTCTCTTGTTCCTCCTCCTCTCCACGTTTATTTTGAAAGGAGACACTGTGGCGGCTCCCAAGGGTCGGGCCATACTACTACCGACCCCTCGGCACGGGAATGGACCAGTCCCGGGAGGCGGTCCTGGACTCAGAGATATAAGGACAAGGTTTGGGCGCCAAGCCATTCCGGCAGACTAGACCCGTCTGAGACCCACGAACCAATAAATATACCTTCCCAAAATACCTGGCTCCTTGCCTTTATCAACACGCTACATTGGTGACCTCGACGGTCCATTCATTAGGATGGGCACAAAAGCAGAAGCCGACCGCCCGTCCGGCTCGCAGGCCGACCAGGCCCCAGCTGTCGACGCGGTAGCAATCAAGCTCCCGACCTTCTGGACCACCCGGGCTCGCATTTGGTTTTACCAGGCGGAGGCCCAGTTTCAGCTGCAGGGCATTACAGTGGATAACACCCGGTTTTTCCACCTGGTGGGAGCCCTTGACCAGGACGCGGCCGAAGAGGTAACGGAGTTCCTCCAGGACCCACCGGCCGACGGTAAATATGAAGCCCTTAAGGAGCTGCTGCTCCAAACCTACGGGCTAACCCGAATGGAGCGGGCCGAAAGGCTCCTCCACATGCCAGGCCTCGGTGACCGGCGCCCATCTAGCCTCCTGAAGGAGATGGTCGCGCTGCTCGACGGGCACAGACCGTGCCTGATGTTCGAGTATACGTACCTGCACCTGCTGCCGGCCGACATTCGCCTGCAGCTCACCGACGCCTCCTTTGAAGACACCCGGGCCCTCGGCAGGCGCGCGGACGCGCTGTGGGCGGCGCGCCGTGATGACGTCAGTGCGCTTAACGTCACTCGAGAAGCGCCCGATTTTCTCCGGTCGGGCGGGGGAGCTGTGGAAGGAGTGACAGCTACGTCCCGGAGGCCTGCGAGATCGCCCCCGGTGGCCATTGCGGGTCGTGCACCGGCAGTCCCACACCAGCAGGCTCCAGCCAGCACCAGCAAGAGGTACTGGTGTTATTACCACCAGCGCTGGGGTGCGGCAGCCCGACAATGCCGCCAGCCGTGCACATTTCCGGAAAACGCCCGGGCCGGCTACCAATAGGGCCGGCTACCAATAGTCCCTGCGGTGGCCGGCCAGATTCACCGCCTCTTCGCCTGGGATCGGCGGTCCGGGAGCCGCTTCCTCGTGGATACCGGGGCGGAGCTGAGCGTCCTGCCCCCTTCGCCGCTGGACATTCGTTCTGGGAAGCGGGGGCCCATCCTCACCGCGGCAAATGGGAGCATTATCCAGACCTATGGCGTCCGCACGGTCCACATCGTTTTCGGCGCCAGTCATTTTACGTGGCTGTTTACGATCGCCGACGTCTCCCAGCCGTTGCTCGGGGCCGACTTTCTGCGGGCTCATTCTCTCCTCGTGGACGTCAGGCAGCAGCGCTTGGTCCACTCCGCCACGATGGAGCCCATCGCGTTGCGGCTGAATGACCCGATTATACGCCCGCTGTCGTCCGTGGACTCCCATTTCGCTCGGGTGCTGGCGGACTTTCCGGATATTATGGCCCCGCAATTCCGGTCATCGACCCCCAAGCATGGGGTGTACCATTACATCACAACTACCGGCCCACCCCTCCACGCACGAGCACGCCGACTCCCGCCTGAGAAACTACGCCTGGCACGACAGGAGTTTCGTACGATGGAGTCCTTGGGGATCGTCCGCCCTTCCAACAGCCCATGGGCATCTCCACTCCACATGGTCCCCAAGGCAAACGGGGGCTGGAGGCCTTGCGGGGATTATCGGCGGCTGAACGTCGCTACCGCCGAGGACCGATACCCCGTGCCCCACATCCAGGACTTCAACGCCCATTTGGCTGGGGCCACGATATTTTCAAAGGTGGATCTGGTGCGAGGTTACAACCAGATCCCGGTCCACCCGGAGGATGTACCCAAGACGGCAATCATCACGCCGTTCGGACTCTACGAGTTCGTGCGGATGCCGTTCGGCCTCAAGAACGCCGCGCAGTCATTCCAACGATTAATGAACGGCGTTTGTCGCGGGTTGGATTTCCTGTTCGTCTACCTCGACGACATCTTGGTAGCCAGCCGCTCGCGGCAGGAGCACTGTGCTCACCTCCGGCAGCTTTTCCAGCGGCTCAGCGAACACGGGTTGGCCATAAACCTAGCCAAGTGCCGTTTTGGCGTGGCCACAATCGACTTTCTCGGCCACCGTGTGTCCTCGCAAGGAGCGGTTCCCCTGCCGGACAAAGTAGACGCCATCCGCCGGTTTCCCCGGCCGTCCTCGGTGCGTGGCCTGCAGGAGTTCGTCGGCATGGTGGCATTTTATCACCGGTTCCTGCCATCCGCGGCCCACATCATGCGGCCGCTATACGAGCTGCTGGCGGGCAAGCGTAAGACCGTCGTGTGGACCGACGAGGCCGTAACAGCCTTTGACGGCGCGAAGGAGGCCCTGGCTCGGGCTGTGCTGCTTGTTCACCCACGGGAGGATGCCCCGACAGCCCTTACGGTGGACGCCTCAGAGTTGGCGGTTGGTGGCGTACTGGAACAACTCACGGACGGGGGTTGGCGCCCCCTGGCCTTCTTCAGCCGGCACCTCGACAACGCCCAGAAGAAGTACAGCGCTTTCGACCGCGAGCTCCTCGCCCTGTACCTGGCCGTTCGTCACTTCCGCTATTTTCTGGAGGGCCGCCCGTTCACCGCTTACACGGACCACAAGCCGCTCACTTTCGCCCTGGCAAAGGTCTCCGACCCATGGTCCGCCCGACAGCAGCGCCAGTTGGCCTACATATCAGAATTTACCTCCTCCATCCGCTTTATCGAGGGGAAGGAAAACCGAGTGGCCGACGCATTGTCTCGCCCCGCCATCAATGCCGTGTTAGAAGTGGCACCCGGCATTGATTATTCTGCCCTGGCGGAGGCCCAACTAACGGACGGGGAGATGCCCGCCTACCGGACTGCCATCTCTGGCCTCCGCCTTGAGGATGTTCCCCTCGGCCCCGGAGCAACGACGATACTTTGCGATGTGTCGGCAGGTCAGCCGCGCCCCATCGTCCCGGCCGCGTGGCGCAGGAGGGTGTTCGACGTGGTCCACGGGCTGGCTCACCCATCCATCCGGGCAACGATCTCATTGGTGGCTGCGCGGTTCATGTGGCATGGTCTGCGCAAGCAGGTTGGCCAATGGGCCCGCACCTGCATTCCGTGCCATACGTCGAAAATTCAACGCCACGTCCGGGCGCCACTCCAAGGGATCGGTCTACCCTGCTGCCGTTTCGACCACCTGCACGTGGACATTGTGGGCCCGCTCCCGCCGTCCCGGGGCATCACCCACCTCTTCACGGTGGTGGACCGCTTCACGCGGTGGCCGGAGGCCATACCATTGGCTGATACGTCCACAGCCACATGCGCTCGTGCGTTGGCCGCGCACTGGATTGCTCGCTTTGGTGTGCCGGTGGTCATCTCATCGGACCGGGGGCCACAGTTCACCTCCGAGCTGTGGTCGGCCATGGCTCACCTGTTGGGCGTGCGGCTGCACCACACCACGGCCTATCACCCGCAGGCAAACGGCTTGGTGGAGAGGTTCCACCGGCAGCTGAAGGCAGCGCTGAAGGCGCGACTCGCCGGCCCCGACTGGATGGACGAGCTACCATGGGTTTTGCTGGGCATCCGGACTGCCCCCAAGGAAGACCTGGCTTCATCCTCAGCGGAGCTCGTCTACGGGTCTCCGCTCACGGTGCCCGGGGAGTTCGTGCCCTCGTTGCCGGGGCGAGAGGAACCGCCCTCATCCACCCTACATCGCCTCCGAGAGCGAGTTGGCAAGCTCGCACCCGTGCCGACGTCCCGCCATGGGACATTCCGCCCTTACGTGCCATCGGCCCTCCAGGACTGTGCCTTTGTGTTCCTGCGCCGTGACGCCCACCAGGCGCCACTCCAGAGGCCGTATGAAGGCCCGTACCGGGTGCTGGAGCACGGGCAGACAACCTTTGTTTTGGACATGGGGGGCCGGCCGGAGGCCGTGTCAATTGACCGCCTGAAGCCGGCCCACTTAGACATCGACCAACCGGTGCGGGTGGCCCAGCCTCGGCCACGAGGTCGCCCCCCTTTGCGGGTCCCACCGCCTGTCTCTCCAACTGTGCCTCCGCCGGCCCCTCTGTCGACCGATTACCGTACGCGGTCCGGTCGGGTTGTGCGACCACCAGTGCGTTTCGTGCCTCCGGATCTGGGGGGGGGTACTGTGGCGGCTCCCAAGGGTCGGGCCATACTACTACCGACCCCTCGGCACGGGAATGGACCAGTCCCGGGAGGCGGTCCTGGACTCAGAGATATAAGGACAAGGTTTGGGCGCCAAGCCATTCCGGCAGACTAGACCCGTCTGAGACCCACGAACCAATAAATATACCTTCCCAAAATACCTGGCTCCTTGCCTTTATCAACACGCTACAACACGTTATATTCTTCAATTATTACTTTTATGAATGCTACACTGCAACTCGTCAGAGTTTTCTTTGCTTGCAACCCATTAGGCCTCTGGCACGCAGGACAAGGGCAGTAAAAATGCTCATCCACCCGTGCTTGTTTCTGGCTGAGGCCATAGCACATGTTGATGGTTGATTTCCCTCCTACTGTTTAGTCAAAGAGCATGGAAAACGGCCCTTCGGCCCAACTTGCCCATGCCAACCAAGATGTCCCATCCACACTAGTCCCACATGCCTGTATTTTGTCCATATCCTTCTGTACCTTTCCCATCCATGGACCTGTCCAAATGTCTTTTGAATATTATAGTATCTGCTTCAACTACCCATATCTTATTCCTCAGAATACTCTCCAGTAACTTTCCGACCATAGATGTTGGACTTTGGCCTGTCGCTCCTAGGCTTTCCCCTACAGCCTTTCATAAATAGAGGCGCAACGTTTGCCACCCTCCAGTGTTCCGCATCTCACCCGTATTTAATGACCACTCATAAATCTCAGCCAGGGCACCAGCAATTTCCTCTCTAGCTTGCCACAGTCTCCTTCTTGCAACGTTTGAAACGATGAACTAACTTCTATGCAGCTGCTGCACGAAGCAGTGTTTTTACTCGGCAACTTTATAATTGAACTGCTCTGCTTGCCTTTCACCACTGCTTATCCCATTTGCATTCCAGCTGGGTAAATTCTTATCACATGGCGGTCGAGAGCTGAGTTGGCAAGAGCCACATAAAAAGCAAGCCTACTGCTGACAACAAAATGGATCAACCCTTTTATCTCTCCAGTAGTAACTGGCCACCCCACACACTGCTATTCATCTGCCCAATCTTAAAAGTGCAGCAAATGTAAAGTTGCGTTTTAGTAAAACCATTTGTTCAAAGTCAAAAATGTTTTCTGTCATGCAACCAAGTGTGCTCTGTATTTATAGATCTTCCTCGTGTAACCAGGCACATGGTGATGGGCACTTTTTTTCAACAGTAATTTCTAGTGCAGATTTGTACAGAGTTTACAATAATATTTAGAATACTGTGATGTCATTAATTTGTATTCATTACACTTCATTTCCTGGTTGATAGAACAAACCTAGATGACACTCTTAGGCCTGAGCTAATGTTGCACTTTGGCAGGTTGCCAGGGAGCATAGCCGGAAGACAAACTTGTTGTCCACTTTTCTTCAATTATTACTTTTATGAATGCTACACTGCAACTCGTCAGAGAGAGTTTTCTTTGCTTGCGACCCATGGCTTCTAGCACACAGGACAAGGGCAGTAAAAATGCTCATCCACCCGTGCTTGTTTCTGGCTGAGACCATGGCACATGTTAATGGTTGATTTCTCTACCATTGTTCAGTCAAAGAGTATGGAAAACGGCCCTTCGGCCCAACTTGCCCAAGCCAATAGACAATAGGTGCAAGAGCAGGCCATTCAGCCCTTTGAGCCAGCGCCGCCATTCACCGTGATCATGACTGATCATCCACAAACAGTGCCCTGTTCCTGCCCATGTCCCTTGACTCATCTATCATTAAGATCTCTATCTAACTCTCTCTTGAAAGCATCCAGGCAATTGGCCTCCACTGCCTTCTGAGGCCGAGAGTTCCACAGCGTCACAATTCTCTGAGTGAAAAAGTTTTTCCTCATCTCCATTCTAAATGGCCTATCCCTTATTCTTAAACTGTGGCCCCTGGTTCGGGACTCCCCCAACACTGGGAACACGTTTCCTGCCTCTAGCATGTCCAATCCCTTAATAATCATATGTTTCAATAAGATCCCCTCTCACCCTTCTAAATTCCAGAGTATATAAGCCCATTCGCTCCAGCCTTTCAACATACGACAGTTGCTCCTGCCCTATCTCTCCCTATAGCTCAGGCCCTTGAGTCCTGGTAATATCGTCGTAAATCTTGTCTGCACTCTTTCCAGCTTGATAACATATTTTCTGTAGCAGGGTGACTGAATCACAATACTCCAAATGTAGTCTCACCATCGACTCGTACAACTGTACAACGTCTTGTTCACCAAGAGAGTTGTGAATCTATGGAATTCTCTGCCATAGAAGGCAGTGGAGGCCAATTCACTGGATGTTTTTAAGAGAGAGTTAGATATAGTTCTTAGGGCTAACGGAATCAAGGGATATGGGTAGAAAGCAGGAACGGGGTACTGATTTAGGATGATTAGCCATGATCATATTGAATGGTGGTGCTGGCTCGAAGGACCGAATGGCCTACTCCTGCACTTATTTTCTCTACTTCTATGTAACTGCAACATAACATCCCAACTTGTACGTGTAGGAAAGAACTGCAGAGGCTGGTTTAAATCGAAAATAGACACACAATGCTGGAGTAACTCAGCGGGACAGGCAGCATCTCTGGAGAGAAGGAATGGGTGACGTTTCGGGTCCAGACCCTTCTTCCCTCTTTTATCCTTAAATGGTCTTACCTTCACCTTGCTCTCTTCCTCACCAAAGGCATTTTGTGGTCCCTTTTAGCTGTCCTGATTCCCTGTTTGAGTAGGACAAAGTTTTCTACTCAACATATGTAAGTTTATACTTTCTATTTGAGTTCTCTCCTGTTTTGTATCCCTCAAAAGCCCTCTCTGAGTTTAGCTTTCGAAACTTACATATGTTTTTTTTAACTTTGTGACTAAATTTGGAACATCATCCGTCAGCCAAAGTTCACAACCCTTGCCATCCTTGACTGTCTTCCTCACAGGAACGTTTTGGTAAAACTAGTCAACATTTCTGAGGGCCCTACCATTAATAGTATTAACCTTGTTATTCCTCCTAAGGTGCATTACCTCATATTTTTTAGGATTAATTTCTATCTGCCATTGTTTGACCCACCTTAACAATTTCATCAATAGACAATAGACAATAGGTGCAGGAGGAGGCCATTCGGCCCTTCGAGCCAGCACCGCCATTCAATGTGATCATGGCTGATCATTCTCAATCAGTACCCCATTCCTGCCTTCTCCCCATACCCCCTGACTCCGCTGAAGGCAGCCTTCTTTTCTATAAGCACCATCCATTTTTGTGGCATCTGCCTATTTGCTTAATCATGCATTCTTGCATTCATATCCAGATCGTAACAAACCACAAGGGTTCTTCCCCCACCCCCACGATCCCTGAGTGCACCATTGGTCACAGGCTTCCAATCACAAATCATAACTTTTTTTCATGTTTTGTGCATTTTACTGAAACAAAAGCAATATTACATGCAAATGCTTTGATCAAACAGACATCTTTTTTTACAGTTATTTATAATTCTGTCTTTAAGTAATTTCCTGTCCCCGGTTTAAGTAGTGTGTCTTTGCATAGTGTACACATGATTGCTGATAGTGTTTTTACGATTGAGAAACCAGATGGCAAATCTTTGAGGCTGTTTAAACTGCATTGACTTTAAATGCAGACATGTTAATCTACTTTTTACTACTAACACTACTGTCAAATTGTATGCAAAGTAAAACAGGAAATCCTCGTTCAGGCTTTAGATTGCAGTCGTTTTACATTGGGCTTTTCACAAAAGTATTTTCAGAATATTTACCCTGAATCAATCGTGCAATGTTTATGTGATGTAGCACTTTCATTGATCTCTTCAGCCAAAGAAGATAAGTTAGTTTTTGCTGAGTAGACAGAATGAACATAAATTGAAGCTTATCTTGGAAGCTGATGTTTAAATTTGAAGTATGGCCGTTGGCCAGATATTGGTTTCTCCTTTTTCAATTTTATTTTTAATTTTCATCTTGTCAGTTCCTTAAATGCTCTTCCACACACTTAACAACAACTTTCCTCGGGAAAGCACTTTCCCATCAAAACAATTTGTCACAAAACTGTTACTAATGTGCATTTTCTTAACTTGGAAAATGAATAGTCAAGTCAAGAGTGTTTAATTGTCATATTTCCCGAAATGGAACAATTACATTCTTACATGCAGCAGCACAACTGTAATGGCAGTTTCTATCCCTTCTCAAAGTCCAACTTCGATAGCCATTACTGCTCGGGGATGTGGTGGGGATACAGCTGACGCACACACTGCACTCTGAGATAGCAAAAACAAATCTTCCAAATGTTGTTTCTTGATTAATTGGTCTTTATTAAAGCAGCACTAATCAGAAGAATAATTCATAGCTTATCGTTCTTATCAACTGTTTCCTCTTCAAACAACACAGTCGTTACCGTGTGGTCGTTAACGTGTGGTCGTTAGCATGTCGTTGTTACCGTGTGATAAAAAAAAATTCTCTCCATCCTCCGAGATTAAACTGACCCCCAATCTCTGTGGCTTCGTTAGCCTCCTCAGATGTGGACACGCCCCTCTACATATCAAATCCCACCTTCCAAATTACAGACAGATGGAAACTAGAAATATTAAACATGGCCGGCACGGTAGCGCAGCGGTAGAGTTGCTGCTTTACAGCGAATGCAGCGCCGCAGACTCAGGTTCGATCCTGACTACGGGTGCTGCACTGTAAGGAGTTTGTACGTTCTCCCCGTGACCTGCGTGGGTTTTCTCCGAGATCTTCGGTTTCCTCCCACACTCCAAAGACGTACAGGTATGTAGGTTAATTGGCTGGGTAAATGTAAAAATTGTCCCTAGTGGGTGTCGGATAGTGTTAATGTACGGGGATCGCTGGGCGGCACGGACTTGGTTGGGCCGAAAAGGCCTGTTTCCGGCTGTATATATATGATAATAACAGTAAATAATTTAAGCGCAAATGGCTCCTACAACATATATGTGGGCAGGGTGATGTGGGTCTCTGATGCTGACTGCCTTTGTGAGACAGTGACTCCTAAGGATCCCTTTGACGGATTAAAACATATCTTGCCCTGTCGACCATCAGTACTCATTTTAAGCAGGCACTGGCTTATCACCCAACCGAAAAATCTTGAGATTTAACTGTAGTTATATCTTTCATATTCCTCCTAATGTGTAAATGATATCATGGACCTCTCTTTCAAATTTTGTATCATTAAATCTAATTAATTTTTTCAAATGGCAGTCATTATTTCACATTTCCTTTGGTTAAAAAAAAAGAAGCTTTTTCAACAAAACCCAGACATCTGTCTGTTCTTGTCTTTGGTTTTCATATTTTGGAAGAGAAAAAGCTTGTTGTAACAAAATCACCAGCATGACCTGTAGTGCATTTCATAAAAGATAGAGCCATTTAAAGTAACCGAGAATGAGTCAAATGACAGCAACTATGCGATCTGTATTTTGAGTGAAAAATCCATTTAAAGCAAAAAGAGAATCCCAGTCAATGATGACAGAAGTTTCCATTCTAAATTGAAGTGGTAATAAATAGTACTGTAAACACAGCTGCATGAATTTGTCTCTATAATGGGATTCCCCAGGGCTTCCAGTTCACTAAAATTCATGCTGACCCAGCAGTAAAGATTTCAATGAATCCAACAAGCAGACTGATTCACAGCAGTGATTATGCCGCAAAAGTGGTAGTAAAATCTGAAGTATAACACCTGCCAGCTCTCTAACTAAATGGCAAGAGGTTTGCTGTGAACAAAAGTAAACTTGTTACAAAAGCAATCAATTGCAATAGATGCCAGCTTTTAATATTAGAATTTACCCATGTCATTTTACATTGGTTGAAACAAAATATGGATGCTGAACCTCTGGAGTGGAGTCCAAGAGAAAAGTAAGCAAAATGGTGGTTTGAAAGTGGGGGTGTTGGAGAGGAGGGTAGAGATAGAAATTTAGTGGTTTAATATCCAGTGTGTAGAACTAGCAGCTTGAAGGTTTGATCACCATTGGTGAGGTGAAGAGAGCAGTGGGGGGGGGGATGTACAAGAGATCAAGAAGTCAGGGACACCGAAGAATTTGTAAGCCCGTATGCACTTAGGAATTCAAGGTGTTTGTAGTTCGGTGAGCACAGGGTTGATGGGTGAAAGAGACTTGGTGCAAACTAGGATGTAAGCAACAGAGTTTTTGATGACTTCAACCATGCAGCATTTGGAAAATGGGAGATTTGCCAGGAGAGCACTGAAATAGCCATGTCTGGGTGTAATAAAAGCATAAAGCAGTTTTCAGTAAATAGATTTGAGTCCTGCATGCAAATATCAGATGTTGCATAAGTCAAAGCTGTCTTCAGGCTGGATAGGGTATGGACTTGACATCACAGGTGAGAATCAAACAGAATGCAGTGGTTACAAACACTGTGGTGCAGCCTGAGCGTTTGGCTGAGGAGAGAGGTTTTATTGATCGAGTATCAGTTTAGAAACTCATCCAAACCAATGGTGTGTAATCAGAAACAATGTCCTGTCCACAGTAGAAGGCACAATGGAAGGATTGGGAAAGGCGATAGTAAGATGAAAGCAGGGTGTTGTTAACAAGTGGAATGTGATATGTTTTGGCTGTGGTACCACAGGTAGCAGGTGGATGAAATATGGATAAGTCAAGATAGACTGCACACCAGGGATATCAGTGGTTAGAGACGTCATAGCAGCAGATTTTATTCTCAATGACTGGAGATCTGGGTGTCCTAGTGCATCAATCACTGAAAGGAAGCATGCAGGTACAGCAGGCAGTGAAGAAAGCCAATGGAATGTTGGCCTTCATAACAAGAGGAGTTGAGTATAGGAGCAAAGAGGTCCTTCTGCAGTTGTACAGGGCCCTAGTGAGACCGCACCTGGAGTACTGTGTGCAGTTTTGGTCTCCAAATTTGAGGAAATTGGTATGATTATGATTATGGTTGTGCCTGTATAGGATATTTTCTGTTATCGATCTCAAAACTTGGAATCAGATTTCACACATCTGCCTTTTTAAAAACAATGATTCCACAGTGAACAAGTTTCATTTGCTTAATGTATGTTATCTTTATTCCATCAAAGAAAGTGGTGTGAAATGTTGGAATCAACCGCTCATGCAGCACTTATGGAGAGAGAATGAAACAGTTAACATTTCAAGCCAAAGATAGACACAAAATGCTGGAGTAATTCAGCGGGATGGCCAGCATCTATGGAGAGAAGGGATGGGTGAAGTTTCAGGTTGAGACCCTTCTTCAGACCACTTCCTTCTCTCCAGAGATACTGCCTATCCCGCTGAGTTACTCCAGCATTTTGCGTCTATGGTTTAAACCAGCATCTGCAGTTCCTTCCTAAACATTTCAAACTATTCGTTCTGATGGAAAATTTTAACTTGAAATACTGGCTCTCTCTTCACAGACCCTATGTGACCTGCTGAGTGTTTCCAGCATTTTCTGATTTTATTTCCAACTTGGGGTACAGATTGGGTGGAATGCTCACGGTCTTTCTCCCAGGGAAGAGGAATCAAGAACTAGAGGGCAAAGGTTTAAAATGAGAGGGGAAAGATTTAATAGGAACCTGAGGGGCAACTTTTTCACACAGAGGTGGTACATATATGAAACAAACTGCTGGAGGAAGTGGATGTAGTAGATATCATGACAACATTTAAAAGACATTTGGACAGGCAGATGGTTGGGAAATGTATAGAGGACTATATAGGTCAAATGCATGCAAATGGGACTGGCTTAGATGGGCATCTTGATTAGCGCGGACAAGTGTGGCCAAAGTGTTCCGTACTGTATGACACTTTGACTTGTAACTACTGCAGTGTTCTGATTTTGTATTTTTGTCCATTATAGTGAGCCTATATTTGCCTTGCCATCTCTTCTGCTTTATTACATTATGAAAACATATATTTGCTTTGAACCAGTATAAGAACCTGACCTTACATTGACATGTTACGGATAGACCCCCCACTTAGTGGTCAAACTATGGTTACTTGTGGAGGCTTGGAGACTCACGTTTTCTCTAGTTACCCAGGATTTCTTCACCATCATCACAGCCTTGATCAAAGCTGCCTTTATTTGTGCAAATCTATATTCTCCTCACCTCAAAACATGCTGCTGCCTGATTGATGACCTGGTTTTTTGTGGTGATTGGAAAATGCATATGTTGTATGAAATTTCAGGAAAATTATATGTTCATTTTTTTAGATCTGGGTCCTCTGTTCTGCTGGCATCTTTTTTAATTGGCAGAAATGGTCCCAAGTTAGAACATAAAATAGTACAGCACAAGAACAGGTCCTTCGGCCCACAATGCCTGTGCCGAAAATGTTGCCAAGACCAACTCTTACCTGCCCCGCACATATCCATATGCCTCCATACCATGCATTATATCCACATGCTTCTCAAAATGTCTCTTAAATTCCGTGACTTAAGTGGCGATGGTGAGCCACCTTCTTGAATTGCAACAGTCCTTTAAGTGAAAGTTCAGTGTTTAGATTTAGATTTAGAGATACAGCGCGGAAACAGGCCCTTCGGCCCACCAGGTCCTCGCCGCCCAGCGATCCCCGCGCACTAACACTATCCTACACCCACTAGGGACAATTTTTACATTTGCCCAGCCGATTAACCTACATACCTGTACGTTTTTGGAGTATGGGAGGAAACCGAAGATCGCGGAGAAAACCCACGCATGTCATGGGGAGAACGTACAAACTCCGTACAGACGGCGCCCGTAGTCAGGATCGAACCTGAGTCTCAGGCGCTGCATTCGCTGTAAGGCAGCAACTCTACCGCTGCGCCACTGTGCGTTATTGGGCAGAATGTTCCAAGATTTAGATCCAGTGACACAGAAGGATAAGCAATATATTTCGTGGTCCAGGTGGCGTATGACTTGGAGGAGAATATGCAGGGGCAAGGACATCAGGAATGTGGTCTTTATTTTGCTTGATGATAGAAGTTGTGGATTTGCGAGGTGCTGCTGTAGTAGCTTGGGCAAATGATTGCAGTGCATTTCATGGATTGCAGACGTAAAAGCCACTGCGCGTATAAGGAATGAACATTTATGAGAGCTGATCGGGTGCGGTTCAGGCAGGTTGCTTTGTCCTGACGTTCTTGAGCATCTTGAGAGTTATTGCCACTGCACTTACCCAGGGGAATTCCATTGTGCCCTGGTTAGTCGAGGCCATTCTTCATGCAGGCACGGGTTGCTTCATTTCTGTATTGTCTGTACTTTTCATAACTAGGTTTCTGAACATGGTCAAGGTCAATTGCCACCATTACCCGATTGACTGCAACTTGTCCTCACTGCAGCCATATCTAATTCTGGCCTCCCCTTATTCCATATATTCTTTTTGCCCTATCTCTCCACCCAACTTTCTCTGCAACTTTAAACTTGCACGTTTCCCAGTTCTGATCTGAAACAGTGACTCTGTTTTTCTTGCCATTGATGCTGTCTGACCTACACGGTGTTTCCAGCATATTATTTTTATGGCAAAATCTGTACCTTGTTTATTTCTTCCCCGACATTGCGAAAGGGAAGAAATTGCTGAAAACTTCAGGAAATTAAAAGTAACCCAAGAGGAGGTATTTTAAGCACACGATGCTTGACGGGATGCAATTAAGAAGGCAAATCGCCTTCTGGGTTGTTAAATGGTTGGGAGATAGGGAGTGCAAATGAGAAAGAATAAAGAATATATTCTGCTTGGCAGAATGAGGCGTGGTTATCCCAAGATTTGCAGTTTGGCCCCGAATTTGCATTTTGAAACTTAATAACTTTGATCCAGGAATGAAAAGCTACCTGTCTTAGTTTGCAGCTGACAAATTGGAAGGCAGTGTAAGTTGTGTAGGAATTTCCTAAAGAACATTTACAGAGGCCAAGTGAAGAGGCCAAACTATGTCCTCTAGTACCTCTTATAATTTTATGTTCCTCTGTCACATTACACCTTGGCCACCTTCATTCAAAGAAAAGCAAGCCCAGCCTCTCCAATCTATCCCTCTCACTAAAGTCCCTCTATCCAGGTGAATACCCCCGTGTACTTTTTCCACCACCTGCACATTCTTCCTAAAGCATAGCGACCAGAACTGCATGCAATATTCCAAATATAATCTAACTAGCATTGTAAAATTGCACCATGATGTCCCAAATGTTATTGTGTCATAACGTTGTACAACACAGAAACAGGCCATTCATCCCACCACATCCATACTAACCTATGAAGGCAAGCTTGCATTTTGTCGCCTTTACCATGCTGTATCGGTATTGCCACTTTCAGGGATCTGTGTACTATTCATCAATATTCCTTAGTGCCCTTCTATTAACCGTTTGTCCTATTTCTGTTTGACTTCCAAAATGCACCAAATACCATCTGCCAAAAACTGTACCCAACTTTCCATCTGATCTAGCTAGATGAAGTCAGCATTGGACCTGATCACTAAGTTTGATATCCACAAGATGGTGGATGGAAATTTAATGGCACATCTGGAGCGAGATTGAGCTTCTACCATCTTTCTTTAAGGGAATTTAAGTCACAATATCTTGTTCATTGGTTAAGGAAAGAAAAAATTTAATCTAGCAAACATAATTCCCTGGTTTGAAACGCCAGAGTAGTGTGTTACAGATAATTTAATAAAAAATTTAAATTAATAAAAATTACAGCAAATCATTAACAGTTTGTTGTCCAGCAACAAGACATTTTTGAAGTACCATACACAAGTCCTTTATGATTTCAGATTGTCCACGAACCCCAGATACTCCTCATCTTGAGTCAACAAATAATAGCCGCATTGCTGCCTTGAAGAAACAATTGGACATTGAGCTGAAAGTGAAGTTGGGAGCTGAGAATATGATCCAGATGTACTCGAATGGATCTTCAAAGGTGGGTAATGGTGCTGAAACGTACCCACAATATTACAGAGATAATGTTGCAATTAAATAATATACTTTGCGTACTGGTCTGGCTATTGGTCTAAGTAGTGCTACTGTCAAAACTTCTCAAATAATAATTGCGTACAATTATGTGCTGAATACTTTGTTGTGCTAATTAATGTCAGTTTGTACAGCAGTGGCATAACTTTTAGTATAAACTAGACCAAGTGGACCCGTTGGGCCCATTCCTTGAAAGGGGGGGGGGGAGGAGAGAGTGTGAGTGAGTGAGCCCTGGACCCAAAGCCTCTCCTGTATTGGTGTAGCACCCTCAACCCCCTCACTCAATCCCCCCCTCCCCCCACTGACCCACTGCATCCCCCCCTACCAACCCCCACATGCCCCTCCCCTGCCCTCACCCCCACTCCCCCCAGTCCTGCCTCCCCCATTCCCCCCTCTCCACCCCTATCCCCCACTCTCCCTGCCAACACCCCACTATTCCCCCCACCCCAATCTTCCCTCCTCCCCACCCCCACTCTCCCCCACCCCCACTATTCCTCCTCCCAACCCCACCCTGCACTCCTCCCCAGCCCCACTCTCTCCTCCCCATCCCCACTCTCTCCTCCCCACCCCCACTCTCTCCTCTCCAAACCCTCGTCCCCCACTCTCACTGTCCCCTTCCCCCTCCCCACTTTCCCCCCACCCCCACTCTCTCCTCCCCCACCCTGCCCTCATCCCCAGTCCCACTCTCCCTCCCTCCCCCACTCTCCACCCCCACCCCCACTCTCACTCACCCCACCCCCACAACTCCCCCCTCTCTCCTCCCCCCCCCCCTCCTCCCCCACCTCACCCCCCCATCCTCCCCTCCACCCCCACTCTCTCCTCCCCCACCCCCACTCTCTCCTCCCCCACCCCCACTCTCCCGCACCCCCCCCCCTCTCTCCTCCCCCACTCTCTTTAAAATCTTTCTAACAAAAAATATACGACCAATTTAAATAAAACTTGTTTTAAACAGTCACCAGGAGAGTGGTGATTAAGGTGGAGCAAAAATTGTGGCGCTTATGGTTTACCGTTTTGGCTGCAGGTGCACATGTCCACAACCAAATTTCAAAATTTCAGAGACATATGTGTATATATATATATAAGATCTGAGTTTTAGTAATATCTATATAGGTTGGGAAATAACTGCACATGGCCCATACCTGGAACGCATTGTTGCAATCTCAAAATGAATTTATTTGGTTTTCCCTGAGGTAAATTTATCATCTCTTTTCAGCTTTTGATAAAGCTCATCAAGTTTACTTTGGGGTAATCTGAAGTCAGTCTGAAGAAAGGTCCTAACCCAAAACGTCACCTCTCCATGTTCGCCTGATCCACTGAGTTATCTCAGTACTTTGTCTCCTCTTACTTTGGGGTAGTGTCAGCTGCACAGTATCTATGCGTTAGGCGCTTGTATGAATCTTGGGTGCTGTGTAAAAGCACGTGCATGCATCCAGAAACCATACTGATTCTGCGCTATTAAAGCCAGTCTAAAGGGATTAGTAGGTGCTCCAACTACGATACAAATAATCATACTAAATTGCGTATGACTGTTCCCAGTCAGGCCCCTGGTGGGAACGGTCCACTGCAAAAATGGAAAGCAACCTTCCGGCCACAATTATTGCTGGCAGTGAAGAAAGCCAATAGAATGTTGGCCTTCATAACAAGAGGAGTTGAGTATAGGAGCAAAGAGGTCCTTCTGCAGTTGTACAGGGCCCTAGTGAGACCGCACCTGGAGTACTGTGTGCAGTTTTGGTCTCCAAATTTGAGGAAGGATATTCTTGCTATTGAGGGCGTGCAGCGTAGCTTTACTAGGTTAATTCCCGGAATGGTGGGACTGTCATATGTTGAAAGACTGGAGCGACTAGGCTTGTATACACTGGAATTTAGAAGGATGAGAGGGGATCTTATCGAAACGTATAAGATTATTAAGGGGTTGGACACGTTAGAGGCAGGAAACATGTTCCCAATTTTGGGGGAGTCCAGAACCAGGGACCACAGTTTAAGAATAAGGGGTAGGCCATTTAGAACAGAGATGAGGAAAAACTTTTTCAGTCAGAGAGTTGTGAATCTGTGGAATTCTCTGCCTCAGAGGGCAGTGGAGGCCAATTCTCTGAATACATTCAAGAGAGAGCTAGATAGAGCTCTTAAGGATAGTGGAGTCAGGTGGTATGGGGAGAAGGCAGGAACTGATTGAGAATGATCAGCCATGATCACATTGAATGGCGGTGCTGGCTCGAAGGGCCGAATGGCCTACTCCTGCACCTATTGTCTATTGTCTAAGAAACATCAAAGTGGGAGAAACATCAAAGTGATATGCAGTGTTCTAGTGTGGTTAGGATTAAGGTACACACTATTGTAGCACCACAGAAAGATCAATGCGCTATCTCCAACCACTTGGTGATGATCTGTTAAAGTAAAGAATATTTGTTTGAAGCAAGGAATTACAGATGCTGGTTAATACACAAAAGGACACAAGGTGCCCGTGTAACTCAGACCCAAAACGTCATCTATCAATGTTCTCCAGAGATGCTGCCTGACCAGCTGAGTTACTCTAGCTGCGCACTTTGTGTCCTAAAGAATATTCGGTGCTGCATTTATTGACGTCCTTTACCTTGACAGATGCATAATATTATCAAATAATATTAACTCATAAAAGATATTTTCTCTGTTCGTCATAATAGAGTCATAGAGTGATACAATGTGGAAACAGGCCCAACTTGCCCACACTGGCTAACATGTCCTGACTCCACTAGTCCCACCTGCCTGCATTTGGTCCATATCCCTCCAAATCTGTTCTATCCATATACCTGTCTGACTGTTTCTTAAATGTTGGGATAGTCCTTGCCTCAACTACCTCCTGAGGCAGCATGTTCCATACACCCACCACCCTTTGTGTGAAAAAGGTTACCCCTCGGATTCCTATTAAATCTTTTCCCCTTCACCTTGAACCTATGTCCTCTAGTCTTTCTCTGGGCAAAAGACTCTGTGCATCTGTTGGGGGAGTCCAGAACAAGGGGCCACAGTTTAAGAATAAGGGGTAGGCCATTTAGAACGGAGATAAGGAAAATCCTTTTCAGTCAGAGAGTTGTAAATCTGTGGAATTCTCTGCCTCAGAAGGCAGTGGAGGCCAATTCTCTGATTGCATTCAAGAGAGAGCTAGATAGAGCTCTTAAGGATAGCGGAGTCAGGGGGTATGGGGAGAAGGCAGGAACGGGGTACTGATTGAGAATGATCAACCATGATCACATAGAATGGCGGTGCTGGCTCGAAGGGCCGAATGGCCTCCTCCTGCACCTATTGTCTATTGTGTATTATCTACCCGATCTTTTCCTCTCACGATCTTATACACCTCAATAAGATCACCCCTCATCCTCCTGCGCTCCAAGGAATAGAATCTCAGAGTACTCAACCTCTCCCTATAGCTCAGTCCCTCTAGTTCTGGAAACATCCCCGTAAATCTCTGCACCTTTTTCCAGCTTGGCAACATCTTTCCTATAACACAGTGCCCAGAACTGAACACAACAATCTAAATGCGGCCTCACCAAAGTCTTATACAAATGTAACATGACCTCCCAACTTCTATACTCAATACTCTGACTGATGAAGGCCAATGTGCCAAAAGCCTTTTTGACCACCCGATCTACTGCGACTCCACCTTCAAGGAACCATGCACCTGCATGCATAGATCCCTCTGCTTGACAACACTACCCAAAGCCCTATCATTTACTGTGTAGGTCCTGCCCATGTTAGACTTCCTAAAATGCAACACCTCACATTTCTCTGTATTAAATTCCATCAACCATTCCTCAGCCCACCTGGCTAATCGATCAAGATACTGCTGCAATTTTTCACAACCATCTTCACTATTTGCAAAACCACCCACTTTTGTACAAATTTGCTAATCAGCCCTTGTCCGTCTAAATGCCTGTATATCCTAGCCCTCAGAATACTCTCTGGTAACTCCCCAACTAAAGATGTTAAGCTCACTGGCCTATAGTTCCCAGCATTTTCCCTGCAGCCCTTATTGAATAGAGGCACAGAACCAGGGGACACAGTCTAAGAATAAAGTGGAGGCCATTTATAACTGAGGCCAGAAGAAACGTTTTCACCCGGAGAGTTGTGAATTTGTGGAATTCTCTGCCACAGAGGGCAGTGGAAGCCAATTCACTGGATGAATTTAAAAGAGAGTTAGATAGACCTCTAGGGGCTAGTGGAATCAAGGGATATGGGGAGAAGGCCGGCACGGGTTACTGATTGTGGATGATCAGCCACGATCACAATGAATGGCGTTGCTGGCTCGATGGGCCAAATGGCCTCCTCCTGCACCTATTTTCGATGTTTCTACGTTTAACATTTACCTCCCACCAATCTTCCGGCACCTCTCCTGTATTTAAAGACGATTCATAAATTTCAACCAGCTCCCGCGATTTCCTCTTCAGTCTCCCACAATGTTCCTGGATATATCCGATCAGGCTCTGGAGATTTGTCTACCTTCATACACGATAGTACCTTCAGCACCTCTTTGAACGTAGCACTGACTACTCTCAAGACACTTCCATCGGGCGGCACGGTAGCGCAGCGGTAGAGTTGCTGCTTTACAGCGAATGCAGCGCCGGAGACACAGGTTCGATCCTGACTATGGGTGCTGTACTGTAAGGAGTTTGTACGTTCTCCCCGTGACCTGCGTGGGTTTTCTCCGAGATCTTCGGTTTCCTCCCACACTCCAAAGACGTACAGGTATGTAGGTTAATTGGCTGGGTAAATGTAAAAATTGTCCCTAGTGGGTGTAGGATAGTGTTAATGTACGGGGATCACTGGGCGGCACGGACTTGGAGGGCCGAAAAGGCCTGTTTCCGGCTGTAGATATATGATATGATATGATATGACTGCCACGGGTTCCTCTGTCCAGAACATTTTCATGTTATTTTCCTTTTAATTCTACAATTTCACATTTTGTTAAATTATCCCCTACTTGTTTATGGAGAATAGTTGTTAGGTGGAATAGGTGGAAATAAGTTCGGTGGGACATGAACAGGCAGAAACAATGGGTCTGCCGGGACAGTTGTTTGTGGATGGTAAAGATGAGGGAGTGATGACCTGAAGAAGGGTCTCGACCCGAAACGTCACCCATTTTTTCTCTCCAGAGATGCTGCCTGTCCTGCTGAGTCACTCCAGCATTTTGTATCTATCACCTATCTGCCTAGTTGTCTTCCCCCTTTGTTCAGCTTTCCCAACCCCTTCCCCCAACAAGTTTAACGTCTGTCATTTCCTCTCCATTTGGTTCCATCTATTCCACCAACCCCACTTTGTACTTTGATTCAGTCAGAGTATTGACTGAATCAAGAGGGGATTAGAAAGGGTGAGGGTAGAAAGGGAGAGGGTAGTTTTCTTCTTCCCTCTCAGTCCTAATTCAGGATCTTGACCCAAAAATCGACCCATGTCTTTACCTTTACAGATGTAAAGTTCTTTTCTCTGGAGAGAAGAAATGGGTGACGTTTCGGGTCGAGACCCTTCTTCAGGTGGATAGATGACTGTGTGGGAGGAGAATACCAGAAATTGGAAAATTCTTTGCTCATACCATGGGATTGTAAGCTACCCAAGTGGAATATGATATGTTATTCCAATTTGCGGCCGCTGAGGAGAATGGCAGAAGCCAAGGACAGACAGGTCAATGTGGGAGTGAGAAGGAGAGCTGAAAGGAAATACAAACAGAAGCTCAGGATGGCAACTGTGGACAGAGTGTAGGTGCTTTGCAAATCAGAAGCCTAGTCTACGCTTGGTTGGTTTGCTGAGTATGGAGGTTGGCCCGTTGAGTTCTTCTGGTGTTCTGGTTTTTCTTTTGGTTCCAGGTTCCAGCATCTGCATACTCTTTTTGCCATCATACTACCTAAATTTTGTACAAGACCAGGTCGCAGAAAATTGAACAGAAAAGCACAGGAATAGGCCCTTTGGCCCACAATGTGCCAAATGGTGAAGCCAAGTTAATCTGACCTCATCTGCCTGTGCATGATCCATATCCCTCAATTCCCTGCACTTCCATGTGCTATCTAAAAGCCTCTTAAACACCACTACCATGAATCTGCCTCCACCACCACCCCAGGCAATGCATTCCTGGCCCCCATTACTCTCTGTGTAACAAAAAAAAACTTGATAAATGCTCTCACATAGTATCAACAGTTAAGTACAGGTAGACACAAAATGCTGGAGTAACTCAGCGGGTCAGGCAGCATCTCTGGAGAGAAGGAATGGGTGATGTTTCGGGTCGAGACCCTTCTTCAGACTGATGTCAGGGGAGGGAGCGGGTCACCCATTCCTTCTCTCCAGAGATGCTGCCTGACCCGCTGAGTTACTCCAGCATTTTGTGTCGACCTTCAATTTGAACCAGCATCTGCAGTTATTTTCCTAAACAGATAAGTATATATCTCAACATAGGAATGATTCTATGGGGGTTATTAAATGTGAATTAAACGTGAAAGTTTTATGACTTTTTATGCCCCCTTTTCCTTAATCTATGTATGATGAATTGTCCCAAATGATGCTGGGCTATAACCTGTATGGACCTGACATCTGGTTCAGTGCCACTCCAGGTGATGTATGCACTCACCTGTACCATCTGGGACACTGGTCCATTTTCTGAAGTTCTGTTGCGTCTTTATTTTTGTATTAGGAAAGGGTGGTCTTTAAACTGCAGCTGTTCTGTTTAAATGTGTGTTAAAACATTATACATTGCCTCCTGACTTTTTCTATTAAAAGGCAGTGCCAGTTTCTTGATGTGGCTGAAGGGATAGTGCCTGAACAAACAAAATCTCCAAAGCAGACATCTGTTTGTTTGCAGTAATGTTCTTAAATTCAGCAAGGGAATTTCAGCAAGTAAATTCAGCAAGTAAATTCTTGCCATTCCCTGATGCAAAGAATTACAAGATAAAGTTGGGAGCTTATGATTTGGATTTCCATTGAAAACCTAGTTTCTCCAGCTAAAAGCTCTCGTATAGCATCAAAAGATAAGTATATATTGAAAGCAGTTGTTGCTGGATTAACCCATGGCATCAGAGATAAATTATACAGCCAATAATGTCACTTTAGAATGTTATTTCACTTTAAACTAAAATCAGCTTTGGGTCGATAATGTGGAATGGATATGATTTAGCAGCAAAGACATGCTTTTTGATTGTTTTGGAGTTATGAACAAATGGGTGTTTGGTGTTTTGTAGCTCTTGGGTCAGGCGATAACAGCGGGAAACAAAACTAATAAAGTGCAGCAGATCTGCTTTAGATCAGCTAACCTTTCTGCTGCACCCCCTTGTCAGAATCATTTCTAATCATACCTTTTGCTTTACAGATTCTGGTTTGCTGTGTATTTCAGTGTTATCAGTTTTTATTTGATTCCCTAGATTTGCAGGGAGGCGCAGAAACTAAATTTGGTGGTTTCTATGGCATCTCATTGTCTGTTCGCATTTACAACTCATAATTTTGAACGGTTGTCAATGAGATGGAGGCAAATATGTTACTTGATTCAAATACAGATATATTTTCCGCACTTTGGTGTGTAAGCACTTCAGTTCTGGTGTTACATTATGGAGGCTCTAGTTATTTTTTTAAGACAGAAGAAAATCTAAATGCACTGGTATAGGAAGAGTGTTAGAACTATACAGATATAAAGCTCTTTACTATATTGTCAGTTCATATAATGTATTGTTTATTCGTCAAACTTTGAAAATGCTGTGTAAAAATATATATATTTTAACTTTTTGGTTTAAACTCTACTTTTAATTTCCAGGATAGAAAGTTGTTAGCTGCAGCTCAACAAATGCTTCAAGATAGTAAAACAAAAATAGAAGTCATAAGGATGCAAATTCTTAAATCTACGCAGACAAATGAAACGGTATTTGAAAATACAGATGGACTAGGTAAGAGAAAGAACTACTATCTTGATTGTTGGACTGGGTTTATAAGCCAAATATATTTATGGAACGGTATTAATGTATAAACTGTTATCTTGTAAATTGTGATGTAAAGATCATCCCCAGTTCTGCCTTGACACAGTACGATTTTGAGATAAAAGTTTTCTGTTCTTCCAAAACTAATAATGAAGGCATATAAAAGGCCTTAGTCAAAAGCCCTTTATATTGATGCATTTGTAGCGTAAAAGTCTCCCTTAAAGGCAGTCGTGGCAACTGACGCCTTCTAGAAACTACATATCAACCAGAGATCAACTTTTGCATTTCTAAACTCCAGATGATGATACCAGCTTAGTTTATCCAATCTCGTAAACTAGACGCCAATCAGCCAGATATCAGTCTAGTCAACCTTCTCAAGTTTTCTAAACAAATATTTCCACGCCAATGTGTTTCCATCTACTTTTCAGCTGTTTTAGGCCTACAAGTCCCTTGTACCTAAACAAAATGTATATCATCCATTTGATCGTTTCCTTTTGCCTCTATTTTGCTTCTATTGAGATCATATTTTTAATTGAATTAATTGAATCTGGAAGTTGCAAACAAGGCCAGCATTTATTGTTTAGGAAAGAGCTGCAGATGCTGTTTATATCGAAGATAGACACAAACTGCTGTAGTAACTCAGCGGGACAGGCAGCATCTCAGGAGAGAAGGAATGGGTGACGTTTCGGGTCGAGACGTCTGAAGAAGGGTCCCGACCCGAAACATCACCCATTCCTACTCTCCGGAGATGCTGCCTGTCCCGCTGAGTTACTCCAGCAGTTTGCGTCTATCAGCATTTATTGTTGATGTTGATGAATATGAAAAAATTGAAGGAAGTTAATTTTCTGACCCTTGCGTGCTGTAAATGTTCCTAGCTGCCTATCAGCCTTGGCTTGAATGTCATCCATTTTGTACAACATATAACACAGACTGCTTCATTGCAGATAAGAAATGGAATACACTACAACCCTTGTCGTATATCGGTAAACATGTCAACTTGTGTCCTTATGGACCAAACGTCATGATGAAGTAGCTAAAGATAATACTGCCATGAAAAACTTTTCATTTGATGTTCTGAGACAGATTTTTTTATTTCATGCAATTACAATTATCTTTCTTTATCCTGGAATTTTGACTGCAGCCAGCAGAGTGTGTAATCTAGATTACCACCAGTTTACCCAGACACCCCGACGGCTAGCGTTGTAAGGTGGATGCAAGGTACAACCAGGTCTGGGGCATGTTTTCAGCATTATAGCCAAACTATGATCGGAATCCATAACCTTTGCATTGTCCTATGTTCTTGGGTGTATCTCATCACATGGTGGAGTGAGTTGAATTGGCTAAAGATTATCTGCTTTCTAATTTGGTTGTTAATGGTTCTAATTTGGTGTGGATGTAGTTGACAAGATCAGAATTGAATGTATTTGCTAGAGCTGTCTCACCCATTTAAACACTTGGCTTTCCCATTGCACTTGTTGTGCTGCACCATTGTATAGCATTGGTCTATTGATGGTCTGCTACATTTTTCATGACCTCTTACAATTGTAGCTTCACCAGGCGTCCTCTAACTTTGAGGGATAGACACAGATTGCTGGCGTAACTCAGTGGGTCAGGCAGCATCTCTGGAGAAAAAGGACGGGTGGCGTTTCGGGTCGGAACCCTACTATCTAACTTTTAGTTGTGCTTGGTGTATTTCCAGATGTAGTCTTCATTGAACTAGGGCGAGTGCCTCAGCTTGATAATGACGGAGTGGGGCGTGCGTGTGCAGTCTGTTATGCAAATAAAAAAATTCTGCAGGTGACGTACAGTGCCTTGTGGGTGCCCAGTTTTGAGTTGCTAGGACTTTTCCTTGTAAATTATTGAGGGCCAAAAACTGATCATTGGAATTCCACCAAGTCGTATCTTTCCAAGCTCATTTATTTCGAGAGGCACACAACATTGCGGATGCTGTAATCTAGAGCAAAAAAACCGATTGCTAGAGGAACTATTGAGTCAGGTAGCATCAATGTGAGAGGGGGTTTAGGGGAAAGGTTGAAACTGCATCCTCTCCTTATTTTGAGACTTATAGGAAGGAAGAGTTAAAATAGATGGTGTGGGTGTGTTAATAGACGACACTCGTAGTTGTAAGAGATTATCTAGGCTTGGGAGACATTGCCTCTAATCAGGAGAGGGTAAATAAAAGAACACTGAAAAGAAGATGCTAGTAAGAGTAATACAGACACCTAAATACTAATCACACTGTAGGAATGGGTAAACGTTAACAAATATAGGGGCTGTGCATAAATAACAATGGGAAACATAGATTGGTGAAAGGTTAGCTCTGAGAACTATTTCATAGAGTGTATTCAGAATAGTGTATATAATACATTAGTGTACAAAATCAAGAGGGGATTAGAAAGGGTGAATGCACAAGAGTCTGTTACCCTGAGTAGGGGAATCAAAAACAAGAGGAAATATGTTTAAGGTGAGAGGGACACGATTTAATGGGAACCCGAGGGGCAACGTTTTCACACAGAGGATGGAGGGTCTTTGGAACGAGTTGCCGGAGGGGGTAATTAAGGCAGATACTATCACAGAATTCAAAAGATACTTGGACAGGTACATGGATAGGAAAGTTTTAGAAGGATCTAGGCCAAACGCGGGCAAATGGGACTAGCTTAGATGGGGCATCTTGGTCGGCATGGACGAGTTGAGCTGCAAAACCTGTTTCCGTGCTGTAGCTAACAGTGCCTGATGGCAATATATCTTGAAGTTATCCAGAAAACAGACTATCTCAGATCTGGTAATGGGCTAGATTTAATCAATGACCTTGGAGCAAAGATTCTTGAATCTGCTACTCTAAAAGTTACCTGAACAGTAATGAAGGTAGCTTACTAAAATGGTGTATTCCGCTTAAAATGTAGGTCAAAAACAGCTGTTTAGTTTGGAGGCAATTACAATAGAAGGAGGACAGAGTCGACTAAATTGGACCGAGCAGAGAGATCAGCAATAAAATCTGTAAGCAACCAATGGCAAACATTTAATAAGGTAATTCCAGGAACTTGATGGAAAAAATACCTGAGTAAGGAGGGACAATTTAGAAACAGAAGAAACATAGAAAAATAGGTGCAGGAGTAGGACATTCGGCCCTTCGAGCCAGCACAGCCATTCAATATGATCATGGCTGATAATCTAAAATCAGTACCCCATTCCTGCTTTTTCCCCATCTTTCTTGATTCCTTTTGCCCTAAGAGCTAAATCTAACTCTCTCTTAAAAACATCCAGTGAATTGGCCTCCACTGCCTTCTGTGGCAGAGAATTCCACAGATTCACAACTCTGGGTGAAAATGTTTTTCCTCATCACAGTCCTAAATGGCCCACCCCTTCTTAACCTGTGACCCCTGGTTCTGGACTTCCCCAACATCGGGAACATTTTCCTGCACCTAGCCTGTCCAATCCTTTAAGAATTTAATATGTTTCTATAAGATCCCCTCTCACCTTTCTAAATTCCAGTCAATACAGGCCCAGTCAGCCCATTCTTTCATCATATGTCAGTCCCGCCATTCTGGGAATTAACTCCCTCAATAACAATAATGTCCTTCCTCAAATTAGGAGACCAAAATTGCAAACAAACTCCAGGTGCGGTCTCACCAGGGCCCTGTACAACTGCAGTAGGACCTCTTGCTCCTAAACTCAACTCCTCTCGCAATGAAGGCCAACATGCCATTAGCTGTCTTCACTGCCTGCTGTACTGGCATGCTTACTTTCAGTGACTGATGTACAAGCACACCCAGGTCTCGTTGCACCTCCCCTTTTCCAAATCTGACACCATTCAGATAATAATCTGCCTTCCTGTTCTTGCCACCAAAGTGGATAACCTCACATTCATCCACATTATTATACTGCACCTGCCATGCATCTGTTCACTCACCCAAACCTATCCAAGTCACCCTGCAGCCTCATAGCATCCTCCTCGCAGCTCACACTGCCACCCAGCTTTGTGTCATCTGCACACTTGGAGATGTTACATTTAATTCCCTCTTCTAAATCGTTAATATATATTGTAAATAACTGGGGTCCCAGCATCGAGCCTTGCAGCACCCCACTAGTCACTGTCTGCCATTCTGAAAAGGACCCGTTAATTCCTACTCTTTGCTTCCTGTCTGCCAACCAGTTCTCTATCCATGTCAATACCCTATCCCCAATACCACATGCTCTAATTTTGCCCACTAATCTCTTGTGTGGGACCTTGTCAAAGGCTTGAAAGTCCAGATACACCACATCCACTGGCTCTCCCTTATCCATTCTACTTGTTACATCCTCAAAAAATTACAGAAGATTAGTCAAGCATGATTTCCCCTTCATAAATCCATGCTGACCTTGACATCCTGTCATTGCTCTCCAAATGCGCTGCTATAACATCTTTAATAATCGACTCCAGCATCTTCCCCACTACCGATGTAGGGCTAACTGGTCTATAATTCCCCGTTTTCACTCTCCCTCCCTATCTTTAAAAGTGGAGTTACTTTGGCTACCCTCCAGTCCACAGGAACTGATCCAGTCGAGAGAACACTGGGAAATGACCACCAATGCATCCATGATTTCTAGGACCACCTTCTGAGTACTCTGGGATGCAGACTATCAGGCCCTGGGAATTTTCTGCCTTCAGCCTCAACAGTTTACCTAACACCATTTCCTGACTAATGTGGATTCCCTTCAGTTCCTCCCTCCCACAAGATCCTCGGTCCCTTCGTGTTTCTGGGAGATTGTGTTTTCCTTAGTGAAGACAGAACCAAAGTACTCGAATAACTGTTCTGCCATTTCCTTGTTTCCCATTATAAATTCACCTGCCTCTGATTGTAAGGGACCTACATTTGGCTTCACTAATCTTTTCCTTTTTACATGTCTAAAGAAGCGCTTACAGTCAGTTTTTATATTCCCCGCAAGCTTTCCTTCATGCTCCCCCCCTTAATTAACCCCTTTGTCCTCCTCTGTTGAGTTTTTGGAGTTCGAACTACTAACTTTTGGAGTTCGACCATGCGGTCTTTAAATCTTTGCCATTGCATCTCCACCGTCAACCCTTTAAGTATAATTTGCCCGTCTATCCTAGCCATTTCCCGTCTCATACCTTCCAAGTCTCCTTTCTTTAAGCTCACGACCTTAATCTCTGAATTAACTATGTCACTCCATACTAATGCAGAATTCCACCATATTATGGTCACTGTTGCCCAAGAGGCTTTGCACAACATGATCGTTAACTAATCCTTCCTCATTGCACAATACAAGTCTAGGATGGCCTGCCCTCTAGTCGGTTCCTCTAGATATTGGTTTAATAAACCATCCCGTATATTCCAGGAAATCCTCCTCCTCAGAGCTGTTACCAATTTGGTTGGCCCAATCTGTAAGTAGACTAAAGTAGATTACTGATTGAGAATGATCAGGAATGATCAGCCATGATCATATTGAATGGTGGTGCTGGCTTGAAGGGCCGAATGGCCTCCTCCTGCACCTTTTGTCTATTGTCTCAAGTCACCCATGATAACTGCTGTACCTTTGCTACACGCATCCCTAATTTCCTGCTTGATGCTATCCCCAACCTCCCTACTGCTGTTTGGTGGCCTATATACAACTCCAACAAGCGTTTTCTGCCCTTGGCTATTTTGCAGTTCTACCCATACCCATTCTACAGCATCTAAGCTAATGTCTCTCCTTGCTATTTCATTAATCTCCTCTTTAACTAGCAACACCACCCTGCCTCCTCTTCTTTCTGCCCCTCCTTCCTGAATATTGAATATTTTTGCATGTTTAGTTCCCAGCCTTGGTCACCTTGGAGCCACGTCTCCGTAATTCCCTTAACTACTAACTGCGCATTCAATTCATCCACCTTATTACGAATGCTCCTCGCATTAAGGCACAAAGCTTTCAGGTTTGTTTTTCTTATTTTCCTTCTACCTTTTGCTTCTGTCCTCCTTTTATGGCCCTCTGACTCCTTGCATTAATTCCCATCTCCCTGCCCTGTTACTTTAAACGTGTCCTTTCCTACACTCTCTTTCCGGTTAACTGCACGCATACGCTTCCACATTGATGACTCCACCCTCCCACTGTTTAGTTTAAACCTACCTGTGTAGCACTAGCAAACCTGCCTGCCAGAATGTCGACCCCCCTCTCAAGGAAAGGAAGGAAGGAAGGAATCAACCAAGGATAATCAAGGAAGCCAAGGAAGATAATAAGTTTAAAGCAAGGAGGTAAAAGTTAGCAGTAGACCAAATGACTGGTATAAATTCGGAATCTGACAAAGGCTGACAAAAAAAAGGAAAATAGTCATGAAGGCAAACAAGCAAGGAACATAAAAATTGATAATGAGTTTTTATAAATATGTAAAAGGAGAAAGAGCATCTGCCTTTTCGAGAGTTAGGCTGGGGAAATAGTTATAGGTAACAACAAAATAGAGGAGTTGGATAGATATTTTGAAGACACACACAAAGTGCTGGAGTAACTCAGCGGGTCAGGCAGCATCTCTGGAGAAAAACGACAGTTGACGTTCGAGTCGGGGCCCTTCTTCACAACGTCCATTCTTTTTCTCCAGAGATGTTGCTGACCCGCTGAGTTGCTCCAACACTGTGCCTATCTTTGGTATAAACCAGAATCTGCAGTTCTTTGTTTTGACAGAAATTTTGCATTAGTATTTACGATAGAAGACACTATAAACTGAATAATGCTAGAGAGGAATTCAATATAATCGCCATCAAGTATTAAGCAAAGCAGCAGGGCCAAAGGCCGCGTAGTCCACTCGCCCAGATGACTTCCATCACACGTCCAAAACAAAATGGCTGCCAAGATCAGGATGCAGTAGTATTCTTGCAAAAATCCTGGTGAAGTATTGAGTATTGCAAACCCTCTAACAAAGAGGGAGGGAGGCAGAAACATGGTAATTATTGGCCATTTAACGCAACATATGTTGGAAAAAAGTTGGAATCTAAGGAAGGGAGAGCACCTTCAGAAAATCGTAATCTAATCAAGCAGAATGAATGTGGCCTCATGAAGGGGAAATCTAGTCTGACAAATTTGTTATTGTGTTTTGCGAAAGACTACCCTAATAGATAGAGGGAACAAACAGATTGATTATATTTGAACTTCCAGAAGGCATTTGGTAATGTACGACACAGAAGGTTGTCACCAAATAAGAATAACCGTTATTGTCATCCAAAAAACAAGTCTTAGGGACGAGATTTGGTCACCCACAGTCCAACAATAAGAGCAATAAAAATAAGCAATTACACACACAATCACAAACCAACACGAAACAAAAAAAAAGAGACATCCATCACAATGAGTCCCTCCTCACTGTGATGGAAGGCCAGAATGTCTTTTCTCTTCCCCTGCCGTCTTCTCCCACGGTCAGACTGTTGAAGTTGCCACGTTCCAGGCCGCGCCGGACGGTGAACGGTCCGCAGCGGGCCGACCCAAGCTCCGCGATTCGGGGCGGGCGAAGACGCCGCCGCTGCCACTGCACGTTGGGGCGGTCGGGGCTCTAAATAAGAGCCTATGGGTGTAGGGGAAAAAACTGCAGATGCTGGTTTAAATCAAAGGTAGACACAAAATGCTGGAGTAACTCAGCGGGTGAAGCAGCATCTCGGGAGAGAAGGAATGAGTGACATTTCGGGTTGAGTCCCTTCTTCAGACTGATGTCGGAGGGGGGGGGGGACAAAGACAATATAGTCGGAGACAGTAAGACTAGTGGGAGAACTAGGAAGGGGGAGGGGATAGAGAGGGAAAGATAACTTCAGATAGCCCTTGCTTTCCCTCTCTATCCCCTCCCCCTTCCCAGTTCTCCCACCAGTTTTACAGTCTCCGACTATATTCTATCTTTGGCCTGCCCACTCCCCTGACATCAGTCTGAAGAAGGGTCTCGATCCGAAACGTCACCCATTCCTTCTCTCCCGAGATGCTGCCTGACCCGCTGAGTTACTCCGGCATTTTGTGTCTACCTAGAGCCTCTGGTGTTGGAAGCAATGTATACATCAGACTGAGTACCGACTAACTGACAGAAAGTAGAGTGGAGGGACAAGGGGCTCATTTTCATGTTAGCAATCTGTGGCCAGTGGGATTTCCACTAGGGTTGGTAGTGGGATCAAAACTTGTACAATATGTATTCATGACTTGGAGGAAGGAATGTACAGTAGCCAAATTTGCAGACAATACAAAAGTGTAGGAGAGAAGCTGTGAGGGGGTAAACAGTTTACACAGAGAGACTGATAGGTTGTGAGTGAATAAAATGTTGTCGGATTGTGCATAATGTGGAAAAATGTGTGTGTAATGTGGGAAAATGTAAACTCGTTCACTTTGGAAGGTAGAACAAAAGAACATTATATGGAGAAAAGCAATGGAAAATGGGGCAAAATTGGGCTGCAGAAAGTTGCGCAGTATGGGTTGGGGTTCTTGTGTGCAGAACACAGGTGCAGCAGGAGCTCGGAAAAGCTAATGTTTGGGCCGTGCTGCAAGGAGTTTTGAGTACAAAAGTAGGGAAATCTGATCAAATTGTAACAAGGCCCCAGTTTGATTACATCTAGCGTTATAACAAGACACTAGTGAGTGTAACAAGGCACTGCACTAAATTGTCACAAGGCGCCACCGAGATCACACCTGGAGTACTGCCAACAGTTTTGGTCTGTTTAAAGAAAAACTGATTTCATTGGAGGTGGTTCGGAGAGGTTCATTAAGATAATAATCCCTGATATGGGAAGGATTGTTAGGAAAGGTTAAAACGGGTTGTGTTCCTGACCACTGGTTTTCCGAAGAAAAAGAGGCGATCTTATTGAGGCATATACGATTCTTAGGGGGCTTGCCAGGGCGAATGCCAAAAGGGTGTTGCCTCAAAGGAGAGTCCACAACCAGAAGGCAGAGTCTCAGAATAAGAGGATGCCCTATTGAGCATGGTGAGGAAGAATTTCTTCAAGGCTTGTGAATCTTTTGAATTGTTGAGACAGAGTACTTGCAAAGATTTAAAGTTGAGATAGATTTTAAAATCAGGAAGGGAATCAAATATAGTGTGGAAAGACGAGGAGAGTGGAGTTGAGGAATATTTGATCTGTCATGATTCATTTGAATGGGGAGCATGTTTGAGAGGCTGAATGGCCTATCTCCTCCTAGTTCTAAAACCATCCTAGTCATGGGAAGGTACAGTACAGAAATGGACCCTTTGGTCCATCGAGTGCTAAGCGATCATCAGATTTTTAGATTTAGAGATACAGCGCGGAAACAGGCCCTTCGGCCCACCGAGTCCGCGCCGCCCAGCGATCCCCGCACATTAACACTATCCTACACACACTAGGGACAATTTTTACATTTTATCCAGTCAATTAACCTACAAACCTGTACGTCTTTGGAGTGTGGGAGGAAACCGAAGATCTCGGAGAAAACCCACGCAGGTCACGGGGAGAACGTGCAAACCCCGTACAGACGGCGCCCGTAGTCAGGATCGAACCTGAGTCATCGGCGCTGCATTCGCTGTAAGGCAGCAACTCTACCGCTGCGCCACCGTGCCGCCGGTCATACATTCATCAGTCATACATTCAAACGCCAGTCATCAGTCATACATTCAAACAAATCTTACACGTTCCCATTTTATTCTCCCTTTGTTCTTCTCAATGCTGCTCAGATTCTATCACTTACCAACATATTAGGAGGAGTTTATATTGTTCAATTCATATTCCAACCAGCACATCTTTGTGATGGAGTACAAGAAGGTATGGTGGTGGTGGTGGTGCTGTCTGGAGTGTTAGATGAAAGGCCTAACTCGGTATGAATGTCTGGCCAGCTCTTGCTTGATCAGTGGCACAGCTCTTCCACATCTGGCTCTTTCCCAGGCAGACTTTGCACTGTTGACTAGTCTGGATGTGACTGTGTCAGTTCTAGTGCCCATTGAGAAGTTGTACGGTCAACCTAATTTTTTAAGTGTTGATTATTGTAATAGTTTTGCCCCAGTAATGCAGATTGTTCAGAGTGTAGTGAAGAGTTAAATGCCTGTGCCTGTTGGGTCGGTCTTACATCGGCCAGATTATTTTGGACTGTAACAGGGCCGAACGAGAAGAAAAAAAAGAGGATTTTATACTAATCCAGGTTTGGGTTGTCGCCATCACTGCTAACTAGCTTTACATTCCACATTTATTTAATTCAATTTAAATTTCTCCAGCTGTCTGGATTTAAACTCGTGTCTCCAGCTCATTACTCCAAGCTTCTGGATTACTGGTCCAGTTTTTTTATGAACCGTTTTCAAATACAGTGAAGGAAGACACAAAATGCTGGAATAACTCAGTGGGGACAGGTAGCATCTCTGGGGAGAAGGAAGGACATCAAATACAGTCAGACTGAAATTCTCATTGAATTCAATTTGCCTGTTAGATCATTTGTTTCTCCAGACAGCAAACCTATTTCTGCCCTAATGTTCCTGGATGGTCTCCCATCCAAGCAATGGCCAGAGGTGAGCATGCTTATTTGAGTGCTGACTTATAGTGATACAAAGAAACTACTTCATGGGTTTGATACAACAGGTTACAACACTCTCTCGTCTTGCCTGTTAATGTGAAAAATTACCCAGGCATGTATGCCCTGCTCAAATAAAGCAGGACAAATCCTCTTGGGCTAACTCCTGCTCAATCAAAAGCAAAGTGATGACATTGACAGCGCTATGAAGCGACAATCACAAATAGTTGCCATTGCCAGGACCATTCAACTCTGCAGACCTCACTTGGACTAAAGCCGTATTCAATAGACAATAGGTGCGGGAGGAGGCCATTCGGCCCTTCGAGCCAGCACCGCCATTCAATGTGATCATGGCTGATCATTCTCAATCAGTACCTCGTTCCTGCCTTCTCCCCGTACCCCCTGACTCCGCTATCCTTAAGAGCTCTATCCAGCTCTCTCTTGAATGCATTTCAGAGAATTGGCCTCCACTGCCTTCTGAGGCAGAGAATTCCACAGATTCACAACTCTCTGACTGAAAAGGTTTTTCCTCATCTCAGTTCTAAATGGCCTACCCCTTATTCTTAAACTGTGGCCCCTGGTCCTGGACTCCCCCAACATTGGGAACATGTTTCCTAGACTGATGTAAGAAATGCACAGCTGCTCGTTCATCAACATTGGAACTCCCTGCAAAATACCATTGTGGAAATAACTTCATGGGAATGATCACAGAATATCAAGACAGTAGTAACCCACCACGTTTAGTTTAGTGCAGAGAAACAGTGTGGAAACAGGCCCTTCACCCCATCGAGTTCGTACTGACCAGCGAACTCCATACACTTGCACTATGCTACACACGAGGGACAATATATACAATCTTTACCAAAGCCAATTAACCTACAAACCTGTAGGTTAATTGTAGGTTAAACCTACAACCTGCAGCTCTAGATGTCAACTTATTTACATCGGCGAAACCAAACGCAGGCTCGGCGATCGCTTCGCTCAAAACCTGCGCTCAGTCCGCATTAACCAATCTTATCTCCCGGTGGCTGAGCACTTCAACTCCCCCTCCCATTCCCAGTCTGACCTTTCTGTCATGGGCCTCCTCCAGTGCCTTAGTGAGTCCCACTGGAAATTGGAAGAACAGCACCTCATATTTCGCCTGGGCAGCTTGCAGCCCAGCGGTATGAACATTGACTTCTCCAACTTTAGATAGTTCCTCTGTCCCTCCCTTCCCCTCCCCCTTCCCAGATCTCCCACTATCTTCCTGTCTCCACCTATATCCTTCCTTTGTCCCGCCCCCCTGACATCAGTCTGAAGAAGGGTCTCGGCCCGAAACGTTGCCCATTCCTTGTCTCCTGAGATGCTGCCTGACCTGCTGAGTTACTCCAGCATTTTGTGAATAAATACCTTCGATTTGTACCAGCATCTGCAGTTATTTTCTTACAAACCTGTACATCTTTGGAGTGTGGGAGGAAACTGGAGGACCTGGCGGAAACCCACGCGGTCATGGGATGAACGTACAGACTCCGTACAGACAGCACCCATCGTCAGAATCGAACCTGGGTCTCTGGCGCTGTGAGGCAGCAACTCTACACTACGTCGCCGTGCCTGTCTGTCTGTCATGTCCACTTTCCAAAAGATGAATATGAAAAAGTTTGATCCTTTGCTTCCCAGTGATAAAACAAACATAATATGAAGTTGATTGACAACCCTTCACATGAAGCATTTTAAAGTGTTTTTTGAACTTCATGATCGATAGATATCCACTTTTTTTTAAATGGCTCTTTCAAACCTAATTGTGAAGCACAAGAAAGTGGTTTGTGAGGGAAACCTAATCAAAGTTTTACTGGATTATCAGCGTTTTAGTGGGAGAAAGAATAGGCATTGTTATTGCAAAAAAATTGTGCATGCCCAACAAGATTTTTAAAAAGTTTAAAACTTGTGACATAGTTCATTTTGAGTTTATTTAATTGAAAATATTTCTGCTCGACAAAATATTCACTTAAAAAGAACATTAATCGTGACATTACTCAGCTGTTTTTGAAGACTACTCAAAATGTTGGAGTAATTCAGCGGGTCAGGCAGCATCACTGGAGGGAATTTCGGATGGGTGACATTTCGGATCGGGACCCCACCCCAGTTAGATTAAGTATCTTGTTGACAAGATTTGCAACAGCGCTATTTAAAATTTAAATGCATTTGTTGTAATCTTTCCACCCCTTCCCTGCCTTCCGTGGGTGTCTGTTATTTAGAATTGGAATCTTAGCCAGAACTGAGTCAGCATTCATTCACTGCTGCCCACAGTGCATAAGAATCCATGATCTTTTCCATTTGTTTTTGACGTTTAACGTGCAATATTTTGACTCGGACTTGCTGATTATTCAAAGGATTGTCCCAAGAGACTTATACATTTTAAGAAACACTAGTACCTGCCTAGCATTTTAGAATGTGCAGAAGTGAGCTGATTTGTGTGCACTGAAAGAAAATCATACTGCACCTCTCAAATATACAAAGCAGCACACAAACAAGTATTGAGAAATACTTTGACAATGCTGATTAACTGTTTAAACAGTAACACTGGGTTATTGAACGAGTCTCCATGCAGCAGTGGAGCTGCTGTGAACGAGAACTTATTAATAATCTGGCTAGAGGAAATAAATAAATATCGGTAACATTTTACATAATGCGTACTTCCCTGGTTAGCTCAAATATTTATTACTGAATGTTAAAATGGATTATCCGGGCGTACAGCGTTTCGTTGGGACAGAAACATCGACTCCGGTAAGAGCAAGGGGGGGGGGTTATGCATTTACGTGCACAACAGCTGGTGCACTAACATCCAAATCATAGATAGCCACTGTTCTCCTGATCTGGAGTCCCTAACAGTTAAATGCAGGCCTTTTTACCTTCCTCGCGAATTTACAGGGGTTATAGTAACAGCAGTCCACATCCCACCGAATGCTAACGCTAGCACAGCTTTAGGCTACCTGCTCGGTGCAATAAACTCACAACAGAGCACATATCCAGAAGCAGCCCACATCATAGCCGGGGACTTCAACCATGCAGACCTAAAGTCAGTTCTCCCGAAACTGGAACAACACATAAGATGTGCTACCAGGGGGAAAAACACACTAGACAAGGTTTACTCAAATATTAAGAAGGGTTTCAGGTCAGCACCACTACCACACCTGGGGCAGTCAGATCACCTGTCCATATTCCTAACTCCAGCATACACCCCACTCAGGAGGAAAGCTCCAGTCACCATAAAGACTGTTAAGACATGGCCTGAAGGAGCTTCCTCGCAGCTGCAGGATTGCTTCGAAAGGACCAACTGGGATATTTTTGAGGATCAGGACTTGGAGGAGTACACATCAACTGTACTTTGCTACATCCAAAACTGTGTTGACAATGTCACCGTCGACAAACGCATCCGGTTGTATCCCAATCAAAAACCCTGGATGACAAAGGATGTCAGGTCTCTCCTCAAGGACCGTAACACCGCCTTCAGGTCTAGTGATAGAGCTCTATACAGTGCTGCTAGAACCAACCTGAAGAGAGGCATCAAGGATGCCAAAGCGTCCTACAAGAGGAAGATTGAGGACCACTTTTCCAACAATGACCCACGGCGGGTATGGCAAGGCATCCAGCACATCACCAACTACAAGACCAGCAACCGCACGACTGCCGACGGCGACGCCTCGCTGGCAGAGGAACTTAACTGTTTCTTTGCTCGTTTCGAGGTGAAAGCTACAGTGGCAGACATAACACCCTCTCCAGCACCTGACAGCAACACCTTCACTGTGCAGGAGTATGATGTTAAGCGCGTGCTCAGAGCAGTGAATCCCAGGAAAGCTGCAGGCCCCGATGGTGTGACGGGCAGAGTGCTGAGGGAATGTGCAGACCAATTATCTGAGGTCTTCACAAAAATCTTCAACCTGTCCCTTTTAAAATCCACCATCCCTCCCTGCCTGAAGTCCGCCACAATCATCCCACTGCCGAAAAAGTCTGTCATCAGCGGTCTTAACGACTACCGTCCGGTAGCACTCACACCGGTCATCACAAAGTGCTTCGAGAGACTGGTCCTGCAGCACATCAAAGCCAGCCTGCCACCCACCTTCGACCCACATCAGTTTGCCTACAGAGCAAATAGGTCTACAGGGGATGCCATCGACACTGCTCTTCACACTGCACTGACCCACCTTGAACACCAGGGGAGCTATGTGAGGATGCTCTTCCTTGACTTCAGCTCTGCCTTTAACACGGTCATCCCGAGCAGACTGGTCACCAAACTTTCCGACCTTGGATTTTCCCAAACCATCTGCCAATGGATCAAGGACTTCCTGACCAACCGCCCCCAGACCGTCAAAATAGGCCCTCACCTCTCCTCCACCATTACACTGAGCACCGGCTCACCACAGGGCTGTGTGTTGAGCCCCATCCTTTACTCCCTCTACACTCACGACTGCGCCCCCACCCATCCCACCAACACCATCATCAAGTTCGCGGATGACACGACTGTGGTTGGACTCATCTCAGAAGGAGATGAGACAGCCTATAGGGATGAAATCCAAAGGCTGGCAGCATGGTGTTCAGTGAACAATCTGGTCCTGAACTCCTCCAAAACAAAGGAACTTATAATTGACTTTAGAAAAACCAGTGTAGATTACGACCCACTCTACATCAATGGGGTCTGTGTGGAAAGGGTACCAGCTTTCAGGTTCCTGGGTACGCACATCGCAGAGGATCTTACCTGGTCTACCAACACCATCACCACAGTAAAGAAGGCACAGCAGAGACTCCACTTCCTGAGGATCCTCAGGAAAACCAACCTGCAGGAGAAGCTCATGTTGTCCTTCTATCGCTGCTCCATCGAGAGTGTGCTGGCATACTGTATAACCACATGGTATGCCAGCTGCTCAGAAAAGGACAGGAAGGCCCTTCAGAGGGTCATCACGAAGGCCCAGAAGATCATCGGCTGCTCACTGCCCTCCCTGGAGCACCTGTTCAGCCTACGCTGCCTCAGTAGAGCAGGCAAAATAATAAAAGATCCATCCCACCCCGGCCACCGTCTGTTTGTTCATCTGCCCTCTGGTCGACGTTTCAGGTCGATCAAATCCCGAACAAACAGACTTAAGAACAGTTTTTACCCCAGGGCCATACGAGAACTGAACACTACCTTTGCACTAGGCAACACCGTTAAAAAATCTTGTACTTAATATAATTGTATTTAATTGTATTTATGTATTTATTTGTTTTTGCATTTATTGCATATATGTTTGTACGCACCGTCAGGATTGGCTATTTTTTAATTTCGTTGTACTCGTTGCAATGACAATAAATGAATATTATTATTATTATTATTATTAATAGACAAAAAGCTGGAGTAACTCAGCGGATCAGGCGGCAACTCTGGAGAAAAGGAATAGGTGACGTTTTTGATAGAGACCTGTCCATTCGTCATTCAGTGTAGTGTTGAGCAGGATTGTGTGGAAGGCTTTGAAGTCAGAGTCAGGCCTGGAGTGAATTTGCAAATTTCAGTTGAATGGCCAGTAGAAATTTTATTTAATGAGTTCATAAGGGATAGCAGCAGAATTAGGCCATTCAAACCATTAAGTCTACTCTGCCCTTCAATCATGGCTGATCTATCTCTCCCTCCTAACCCCACTCTCCTGCCTTCTCCCTATATCTTCTGACACCTGTACTAATCGAGAATCTATCTATTTCTGTCTTAAAAATATCCATTGTTGGCCTCCACTGCCTTCGGTGGCAATGAATATCCGCAGATTCACCACCCTCTGACTCAAGAAATTCCTCCTCATCTCCTTCCTAAAGGAATGTCCTTTAATTCTGAGGCTGTGATCTCTGGTTCTAGACTCTCCCACTAGTGGAAACATCCTGTGTACATCCACTCTATCCAGGCCTTTCACTATTCGGTAAGTTTCAATGAGGTCCCCCCCCTCGTCCTTCTAAACTCCAGCGAGTACAGGCCCAGTGCCGTCAGACGCTCATCATATGTTAACCCACTTTGTGGCATTTGTTCCATGGAGCAAAAGCTTTTCTCCACTAACTTTCAAAGATAAGACCAACAGCCCCTGTTGGTTGTTTTGATGAAGTGGCCTACTTTTAATGCTCGAGCTAAGTTACCAGAGATTGGCCATCAACAGATGTTCCAACTCGGGTGTTTCCAAAGGCGATTTATTTATGAGTACTATTTTCTTAATTTCGCAATAATCTGTTTTTGTTTGGAAATATGAATTCATTAATGATAAGTAGCTCCATTGCTTAGAGGACTTTATGTGCAAATTATTCCTGCTTGCATAAGTTAACTGCTTTTGCAAACAGACTTATTTCCCAACTTCTCTGCTGGGTCCTGTGTATTTTGTATATCACAATACCCGATTCCTTTTTGCAGTATGGATGCTCCTCGACTTACGATGCTTCGACTTACCATATTTCGACTTTACGATGGTGCAAAAGCGATACACATTCAGTAGAAACCATACTTCGAATTTTGAATTTTGATCTTTTCCCGGGCGAGCGATATGCATTTTCGACTTACGATATTTTTGATTTACGATTGGTTTATCGGAGCGTAACCCCATCGTAAGTCGAGGAGCACCTGTACCCTGTATTGGAGTTGAGTTGCACGGTAACAAATTGAAACTGTTGTTACAATTGTGTTTTTCATTCAAGCATCAAAGCCTGGAATAAGTCCTCTGGAACTTAGGGTCGAAGAGCTTAGGCATCACTTCAGAATAGAGTACGCAGTAGCGGAAGGAGCAAAGAACGTCATGCGACTCCTTGGCTCTGGAAAGGTTCCTGACAAGAAAGCACTTTCAGAGGTGATTAAAAAATATATATAATATATCTTCATTAGTGGAAATTTCCAATACATTTAGTTAATTTATTTCCCTCCTTCCTCAATAAGGCACAAGCACGATTCAATGAATCAAGCCAGAAGTTGGATCTTTTAAAATACTCATTGGAGCAAAGATTGAGTGAATTACCGAAAAACCATCCAAAGTGCAGTATTATCAAAGATGAATTATCAATGGTTTCATCACCAGCTCTCAGTCCACGTCACAGTGTGATTTACCCACAGAATCAGTACAGCACATTATCCAAACCTGCTGCATTAACAGGTATGCATTTCAAATATTGTACTGTCAAATTGATTTTGAGGGAACACCGATTTTTTACAGTGGAATAATGGCAATTATAAGCCCCCTTCCCTCCCCTATGCCCCATCTAGACTACCACCTATTTCTCCCTTCCACATGCACTAACCTACCCCCCTGCTGCTTAGCTCCATCCCTGTGGCTTTACAATCCCGCATCTCTTCGAACCTATCTCAGCCCTTCCTTTTTTATCTCTGGCCTTTGTTCCAATCACTTACCTATCAAAACCTGCCCACACCTATGTCGAGCAGAGGGATCTAGGAGGACAAGTGGGACTGTTTCTGTGCATGTGACACTATCCCACTCCATCATTTGACAGCCTTCCTCACTGTCCACAATTCCACGTATTTTCATCTCGTCTACAAACTGCCCAGACCACCCACATTTTCGTCAAGATCATTTTTATACTCATCACAAATAACAGAATTCCCAGTGTTGATCCTTCAGGAACACCATTAGCCACATCCCTACAGTCAAAGAAACACTCCTCCATCATAGTCTTCTACGACCAGGCCAATTTTGCATCCTTTTCTGTTGCAGTCCTGTGGGCCAGTCTCCCATAAAGGGCCTTATCAAGCGCTTTATTGAACAGTATGTGGACAATATTCACAGCCCTACCCTTGTCATTCATCCTCGTCACTTCCCCAAAATAAAATTTGTGAGAGAGAATCTCGCCACACAATGCCATGCTTACTCTCTCCAAATAAACCCATGCTTTTGATGTGTTTTTGTTTTCATGTGTTTATGCTTTATTCTTAATTGTTAACTGTATGTTTGTGTTGTCATTTGTGAGCAGAGCACCAAGGCACATTCCTTGTATATGCACATACTTGGCCAATAAACTTATTCATTCATTCATTCATTTTCCAAATACGAGTAAATATTGTTCCGAAGAATCTTTTCCAATAGTTTTCCCACCTCTGATGTACAACTAACCGGCCAATAATCTGCTTGTGCCTCGGTCACAGATATCTTTCCCTCTTGGTGTTCTGGATAATGCTTCCTTTATGAAATGCCTTTGGATATTTTATCAAGTAAATTTCTTTACAGATCTGTGATAGTTTAGTTTAGAGACATAGCACAGAAACAGGCCCTTCAGCCCACCGAGTCCGCACCGACCAGCGATCGCCCTGTATACTAGCACTATCCTACACATCAAGGACAATTTTCCAATTACCGAACTACCGAAACCAATTAACCTACAAATCTGCACGTCTTTGTAGTGTGGGAGGAAAGCTGAGCACCCGGAGAACGCTCACGCGATCACAGGGAGAACGTACAAGGCCCGTACAGACAGCACCCGTAGTCAGGATCCAACCCAGGTCTGTGGTGCTGTGAGGCATCAACTCTCTGCTGCACCACTGTGGAGCCTCTGTGCCGTTGAGTGATCTAATATCTTCTGTTATGATTTTAACTCTGCTGAAACAGGAATATTAACTTGCATTCTTGTGTTGTGAGATATGACTAATTCGCTGTCAACAGGTAGCCTGGAAGTTAGGCTCATGGGATGTCAAGACCTGCTGGAGACTGTTCCTGGTCGTTCAAAAAACACGTTTGTTCCTTTACCTGGCTGGAGCCCAAATGAAACTCGATCCTCTTTCATAAGCAGAACAAGTAAAAGCAGAAGTGGGAATAGTCGGTATCCTGTCAAAACAGAAGACTTGTCCAGTTAAGTAAACTTCCATATTCTTAACAAACAACAGCATAGGTAGTTGCAGCGGTGTCTTGAAGATGCAATGTTAGTCTGAAAGCTGCCATCAGCATCAGACGATTTTAAGGACTTTGCTGGTTTTTGAGAACTTAATTCTGTGGTAAGTTGCATTATATTTAAAGGAGATTAGATTCAAGATAGAGATTCAAGATATCTTTATTTGTCATCCAAAAAACAAGTTTTTTGGACGAAATTTCGTCACCCACAGTCCAACAATAAGAGCAATAAAATAAGCAAATTACACAACCCCAACCAACACAAAACCCCCCAAAAAGAAACATCCATCACAGTGAGTCTCCTCCAGTCCCCTCCTCACTGTGATGGAAGGCCAGAATGTATTTTTCTCTTCCCCTGCCGTCTTCTCCTGCGGTCAGGCTGTTGTCGTTGCCATGTTCCAGGCTGCGCCGGACGGTGAAATGTCCGCAACGGGCCGACCCAAGCCCCGCTGCAAGTCGGGGCGGTCGGGGCTCCCGACATTGAAGCCCCCGCCGAGCAGAGAAAATTCCGTGGCCTATTTCAGGCCGCGCCGGACGGTGAAATATCCGCGGCGGGCCGATCCAAGCCCCGCGATCCGGGGCGGGCGAACACGCTGCCGCTGCCGGAGCTCCCGATGTCGGCATCCACGCGGCCCGAGCCTAAGGCGAGTCGCAGCCGCTCCCGCAGCCTCCGAGAACGGCCGGCTCCGCTGATGGTGAGTCTGGTCCGCGGGCTCTGCGAACCAGAGCCCTGGAGGCCGCCAGCTCCAGGAGTTGGGCCGATGGTAGGCCGCAGCAGGAACGGAGACACGGCCCAGAACACAAAGGTCGGGTCTCCGTTCGGAAGGGACACATATTTACAATGTTACAGTTCCCCCCCTCCCCCCCACATACACACATAGTACAAAAACACAAAAACACCACATCACAACTACAATTAAGACAACAAAAACAACAAAAACACAAAGACAAATGGACTGCAGGTAAGCCGCAGCTGCTAGGGCAGCGCCGCCATCTCCAGGCTTACTATTTTTAAAAGGATAGCATGTTGGCTTGTGTATTTGACAATAGACAATTGGTGCAGGAGTAGGCCATTCGGCCCTTCGAGCCAGCACCGCCATTCAATGTGATCATGGCTGATCATTCTCAATCAGTACCCCGTTCCTGCCTTCTCCCCATACCCCCTGACTCCACTATCCTTAAGAGCTCTATCTAGCTCTCTCTTGAATGCATTTAGAGAACTGGCCTCCACTGCCTTCTGAGGCAGAGAATTCCACAGATTTACAACTCTCTGACTGAAAATGTTTTTCCTCATCTCCGTTCTAAATGGCCCACCCCTTATTCTCAAACTGTGGCCCCTGGTTCTGGACTCCCCCAACATTGAGAACATGTTTCCTGCCTCTAACGTGTCCAACCCCTTAATAATCATATGTTTCGATAAGATCCCCTCTCATCCTTCTAAATTCCAGTGTATACAAGCCTAGTCGCTCCAGTCTTTCAACATTATGACAGTCCCGCCATTCCGGGAATTAACCTAGTAAACCTATGCTGCACGCCCTCAATAGCAAGAATATCCTTATTCAAATTTGGAGACCAAAACTGCACACAGTACTCCAGGTGCGGTCTCACATTTGTGCACCCTCCAGCCAGGTAACCTTGGCATAAAATTGTGATTCCTTTCCCCCCTCGTCATATCCAGCAGGTGACAAACGGCATGTTTGTTAGCATCTCTGAAGTTTTAATAACTGAATAGCTAAGCTTACATTTTGTCAGTGTCTGGACTCGTGGATATTGCAGCTTCATAAATGAAAAATAAAGTTTTATTGAAGTTAAACCAATTTGTTTTAAACTGTACATGCAAGCAGTTTTTTTTGGCATTTTATGCTAGCAAATAAGTCTATAGTGTGTCTTGGGTATTTGGAGTGAGATCAACAAAAGATCATCGAGCCAAACAGTGCGGAAACCTGCCCTTTGCCCCACCTTGTCCATGCCCACCGCTTTGGTATACAGGGCTTGTCCCTTTTGCCTGAAATTAGCACATATCCTCCTAAACCCCTATCCATAAATCTGTTCAGATGTTTTCAAAAGTTGTAATTGTATAGCTTCCTCTGGCAGCTCATTCCATATACCGACTATGCTCTTAGCGGAAAAAGTAGCTCGTGAAGTCCCTCTTAAATCTCTCCCCTCTCACCGTAAGCCTACACCCTCTGGTTTTGGAATCCTCTACCCTGGGGAAAATGGCTGATGAGCATGCCTGCTTCTCATGATCTTGTACTTCTCGATACTGTTGCTCCCCTGCCTCCCATGTTCCACAAAGAAAAAAGAATTCCCAGCCTATCCAACCTCTCCCTGGAACCCCAAGTCCAGGTAACTTCCCAGTGAATGTCTTCTGTACCGTTTCCAACTAATTGACATCCTTCCTAAAGCTGGACGACCAGATCTGCACACAGTATGGCCTCACCCACGACATGTACAGCGGCATCATGATGTTTCAACTTTTGTTCTTAATTACCTTCCTCGTGTCTCCTTCGTCACCCTGTCCACCTGATTTGCCACTTTGAGGGAACCATGCACCTGTACTGCCAGATCTCCCTGTTTTGTCATACTTTCCAGGGCTCTGTCATTTACTGTGGAACGTAACCATATTAACACGAGTCTGTCCAACCTGTCCCTGTAGCTAATACCCCTTAATTCAGGCATCATTCTGCTAAACCACTTTATTGCACACAGGAAGAATTCTTGATTAGCTTGCTTGTGTTTGGTTTAACATTATTGGGTAAAGTTGCTGGGGGTGATGTGCTAAAGGTTAAGGGCAGATTATGTTGCCCACAAAATGGCTGACTCCAATTCTGCTTGCTGACTAGTTTTCATTACTCGCACTGATTGTGCCTCGCTGAGTTATAGGAAGAGATGGAATAATCTTGGACATTTTCCTTTGGAACGTAGGAGGCTGAAGTTTGACCTTATTGAGTTCTGTGGATTATATTTCTAAGTTATGAAATGCAATGTAGCTGGAGAGATCCTCAAATTTCCAAACCCTCTTGCAATATCTAACAGTGTTGACTGTTTCTGTGCAGATGAGATTGGAGCAGTACTGAAGCTGGATAATACGGTTGTTGGACAGACCAGTTGGAAACCTGTTTGCAACCAGTCATGGGATCAGAAGTTTACGTTAGAGCTCGATCGGGTAAGCAAGAGAGACTGCACCACCATTCTTGCTGGAAGTAGGGCATTGCCTTATTAGTAAGGACAAACACTAAGCTGGGATTTAATTGTTGCAGCTTTAATGCTTGTCTAATTGTAAATGAACAAATAGCGCCATTTGGTATTTAGATCCAAGTCTGTTTGCAAGCCTAAATCAGTCGAGGAATTTTGCGCACGACGAACTATGAATTGGACAGTGTTTAGTTTTCACGATCAAATCCAACTGAAGATAGACACAAGAAGCTGGAGTAACTCAGCGGGTCAGGCAGCATCCATGGAGAAAAAGAATCTCTGAAGAAGGGTCTCGGCCGGAAACGTCACAAATTATTTTTCTTCAGAGATGCTGCCTGTCCCGCTGAGTTACTCCAGCTTTTTGTGTCTATCTTCGTTGTAAACCAGCATCTGCAGTTCCTTCCTACGCATTGTACCTATGCTCTGTTGAACTATCATCAGGTTGAACAGATTTGAACCCTGTTAAAATGGTCTGCGTGAATATTCTGTGTAAGATGAACACTTTGCATCCATGAAATTTGTACTCTGATTTTAAATGGTGTCATTTCTATAGCTTTCCAGTCATAAAACTGGAATTTTGACGAGCCGGATGCAAATGTCTAAACGTGTTTCGGTTTTATAAATAAAGCATCATTTGAAAATCTCAGTTTCTGAGCAGCTAAGCATCCATGGAGGAAAAGATTCTCTGAAGAAGGGTCTTGGCCGGAAACATCACAAATTCTATTAAAAGTTCTTTAAAAATAAATTTGTAACTTTGAGTGAAAAAGTAACTTCCATTAACGTTTATTCAATTTTCCCTGGCGCATCAGGTGGATATTTTCTGATACAAATGAGAAACTTGACATCTCATGTTGGAGCGGTGTGTGGTTTAATCACCGGGCCATTAGCAACTCCACACTTATGGAGATGCCCTCTATTTGGATAAATGATAGGTCAAATTGTATACGCTTTTTGTAAATATCCGGTGATGTGCTTTATTTTTTAAGAATACAGTTTTAAGCCATCCTTTCGGATGAATTCTGCCAATATGAGAGAAGTTTGCCGTTTCGAGCATGGAGCAGCACAGCACAAGAATGGGCCCTTCTCCCACAATGTCTGTGCCGAACATGATACCAAGACTATCTCTTATCTATCTGCACATAATCGGTATCCCTCCATTCCCTGCATATCCATATGCCTAGACAAAAGTCTCTTAAATGCAACTATCATAGTGCCTCAACCACCAAAGCTGACAGCACGTTCCAGGCACTCACCTCTCAGTGTTTATAAAAAAAAAAAATTGCCCCACACATCTCCTTTAAACTTTGCCCCTCTTAAAGCTACACCCTATAGTATTTGATTTTTCCATCCTGGGGGGAAAGGGGTCTGACCGTCTGCTCTACCTATGCCTCTCATAATTTTATATATTTCTATCAGGCCTCCCTGCAACCTCCAGCGTTCCAAAGAAAACAATCCAAGTCTGTGCAACCTCTCCCTGCAGCTAATTTCCCCCTAATCCAGGCATCATTCTGGGAAACCACCTCTGCACCTTTTCCAAAGCCTCCACATCCTTCCTGTAATGGGGCGACCAAAACTGCATGCGCTACTTCAAATAGGGCCTTAGCAAAGCCCTACGCAGCTGCATCGTGACTTCCTGACTCTTATTTCCATGACCCTATGAAAGCAAACTGCTGTTGAGGTCATCCAGCTGCAGCTCCAGTTCCCTAACGCGGTCCTTAAGGAGCCGCAGCTGAACGCACTTACTGCAGGTGTGGTCCTTGGGGGGCGCTGGAAATGCATCCGATGTCCAACACCCTGCATTCCACTATCCCACCTGCCAGCTCAACGACACCAAAAAATCGAGGAAGAATTGCACAGAAAAACGGACGGCCGCATTTACTCTCAGCATAGCCTCTCTCCCAATGGGCCTCTCCGCTAAACCCTTCCCTTCCTTTTGTTGGCTGCTCTGTCTCTTCTGCAAACAATCAAATTTAGTGCTTTTTAATTGTCCCCCAATCAGTTGAAACCGCTTATTTTCTTTTTTTAAAATATTTTCTTTTTATTTTTATTAGCAAGGAAGAAAGAGAATTACAAATATAAAGGTTATGGGGATAGATCCGGGAGATGATGAGTATAGTTGTACATCCAACCCTAAACTCAAGTTTTAACTTTAGTTTTAAATTTTAGTTTTGTGTCAAACCCATTTACTTTTTTAAAAATTCAATAAATGGAGACCAAATTTTAAAAAATAGATCTGGTTTGTCAATTAAGACAAACCTTATTTTTTCCACATGCAAGGTCTCAGTCATTTCCGTAATCCACATTTTAATTGTGGGGTTTACTGTTTTTCCCCAAAATGTAAGTATTAATTTTTTCGCAGTTATTAAACTGTAGTCAAGAAAATGTCTCTGACTTATCGTAAACCGTTTATTTTCAATCAAAACACAGTCTTTCCACTCGATTCTCCCACCAATTTTTCAAAATGCCCGTTCTCCTCTCAAAATAGCTCCTGGCCAACTTCACGGGAGGGCAGGTTTGGCTGAAGCCTACTGAAGTTTCAAAGCTGATGAATTCTGAGAAGTACCCTTTCCTCCATTAACCGGTTCTAATCTTTTATTTAGTCGCGTGAACTGGAGATGTCGGTTTATTGGCGTGACTGGCGTTCCCTTTGTGCTGTGAAATTTCTACGTTTAGAAGACTTCCTGGATAACCAACGGCATGGAATGTGCCTGTACCTAGAACCACAAGGCACTCTGTTTGCAGAGGTACGAATGAACCAAAATCATAATTCACTTTGCCTCTTTCTTGTATTTGCTTCCCGATTAAAGTTGACTGTGTTTTCCAGGTTACTTTCTATAATCCAGTCATCGAAAGGCGACCAAAACTACAAAGGCAAAAGAAGATTTTTCCAAAACAGCAAGGTAATAATTTAAACCTAAATAGATGCTAATTTAATTTTAACCTCGTTAATTATGATGCAGCAAAACGCTGTCGAAGAGGGTGTGGACATTAGGATAAGACTTGTAAAATCTTTGCAAGTAGGTTAATTGCTGGAATATTCATGCTCTATTTTCTCATCACTGCAGGCAAAACATTCCTTCGAGCTCCCCAAATGAATATTAATATTGCCACATGGGGACGACTGGTGAGGAAAGCTGTTCCTACAGTAAATAACTCTGGTACATTTAGCCCTCCAGCCTCTATCCCTGCAGCTGTGCCAGCTGTTTCTCACACAGAAAATACGGATTCAACTGGGTACGTATGTTGTCTCTGTTATTTAAAATAAAGATCGGAAAACAAATTGATTTTTTTTTAAATTATTTACGAAGCACCGACTTTCTGCTTGACATGCTGCACCTGATTTGTATAAAGAATTAAAGTCAAGAGGAAATGTTTAATTAGGTAGTTTCCCTTTGATATAAAAATTGAGGGAGTGGGGAAAGTCTTAATGTGCTCCGAATTGCTTAGAAAGAAGCCGATGGTAGTCTTTTTTTGGGGGGGGGGCAATTTTCGTCAGGTCTCAGTAGGAAATTCCCCTGTGCTGATCCATTGAAAGTAATGGAGGCCAAGGACTGTACTTTTATTATTCTCCTTTACGCTTTGATGAATTTTTAGCCACGGCCCACCTGTGTCAGTTGGGAGAAAGTAAACCTCATTCTGTCTTAAGATTCCTGCCAAAAGCTATTTCTGACTCCAGCTTGCAACCGAGCCTCTTTTTTAAAAAAAACCTATCCAATTGAAGAAAGAGCAGCCTGTGTACTATACGAGTTACTTGCAATTTCCAATCATTTGCATCCAATGGGAATACAACTGAGTATATTGTCTTCAAATCATGATTCACTTTGTGGGCTGCGAGGAATTTAGTGAATCAACTTTGGCTGAGTGCTGGCCACTGAGTCAGAGGTTGTGGGTTAGAATCCCACTCTAAAGACTTCAGCAGAACCTGCCCTCTCATGAATGTGAAGGTCATGCAGCAGCATTGGAAATGGAATGGTGAGATCTCTTGGCCGACGTACGTTCTCTCAACCGGTATTAAAATAGATGTTCTCTGATAGTTTTGCCCGAAGCCTCGCTGTGTATAAATTGGTTGCCATGTTTACCATGTTAAACAGTGACTGCACTTCCAAAATATGTCATCAGTTCCGAAGCATGAATAGGAAGGAACTACGATGATGGTTTACGCTGAAGATAGACACAAAATGCTGGAGTAGCTCATCGGCAACATGAGTTTCGCTCAACATTCCAGCATCTGCAGTTCCCCTTTTTAGGCTACATTTTGTAGTCTTGAGATACAGCACGGAAACTGGGCCTTCGGCCCGCCGGCTCCACACCGACCAGCGATCACCCCGTACACGAGCACGATCCTACACACCAGGGACAATTTACAGCTTTGTACTGAGGCCAATTAACCTACAAACCTGCACGTTTTTGGAGCGTGGGAGGAAACTGGAGCACCCGGAGAAACCCCACAGCCAGCAACCGTAATCCGGATTGAACCCGGGTCTCTGGTGCTGTAAGGCTGCAGCTCTACCGCTGCGCCACTGTGACTCCCTTTGTCCAAATAATTTCTAGATATCACAAGCCGGTCTCAGCACTGATCCTTGTGGACCACGACTGGTTACAGACCACCAGTCAAAATAGCACCCATAGAAGCAGGGGTAGGGTCCCCAAGCCTGTCCTCCCACACAGTGTGATCATGGTTGATCTATCCTGGCCTCAAAGTCTACTGTGCCAGTTCCCCATAGCCCTCAATTCCTCGATCATTCAAATATTTATCCATCTCCACCTTAAATAAATCCAATAATCTGGCCCCCACCGCCCTCTGCGGCAGAGAATTCCAAACATTCCTTATCTTCTGAGAGACTATTTTGTTTGCGTATGGGGGAATGTAAGAATTGGAGTGTGTCACTCAAGCCCTGTTTGTAAATATCCAATTAATTTAACCTCCAGTAGCTTTTGAGGGCCTCTGTTCTGGAGTTTCACTATCCTATGAAGGAGTACTTCCTTACATGAGAACCCGTTGGCTTAATTAACATTTTGTTTTGCCTGTTTGTACTGGACCCTGCCAGAAAATAAAGTAGTGTCTGTGTATCTGAGCAACTACCAAATACCTCAATTAATTGCCGTTTAATCTTTGGGAGTTTTCCTGTATTTCTCAACAGCCTCAGGATATTTTTCCTAACTAAGAATTCTCTTCGCCATTAAGAGTTCTCTTCTACATGCAGTTTGTTCCTACTGCTGCTGTCTATGTATCTGGCCTCCTTGAACTGGAAAATACATAATCAGAATGTTGCATTTATACTTGAAATGTTTAAAGAGATAGGAGACTGGAACTATTTTGGTCTTTGGAGAGGAGGAGGTGTTTATGAGTTGGAGTGCTCACATCTGCATCATTGCAGCTTATTTGGTGATTGTGACACATTAATTAAGTCCACTGACAGAAGGTAGAATGGCTCCGTTTTAAAACATCTGAGTTAATTGTGGAAAGAGGGCCTTATCCAAGGAGCTTGTCATTCATTCTGACAAAACGGTCTTGGCCCTGAATCATTAAATCGGTTTCTCTTTCTGTGGATGCTCTCTGATCATCCACAGAGGAAAAACGTTTTCAGTCAGAGAGTTGTAAATCTGTGAAATTCTCTGCCTCAGAAGGCAGTGGAGGCCAATTCTCTGGATGCTTTCAAGAGAGAGCTAGATACAGCTCTTAAAGATAGTGGAGTCAGGGGGTACGGGGAGAAGGCAGGAACGGGGTACTGATTGTGAATGATCAGCCATGATCACATTGAATGGCAGTGCTGGCTCGAAGGACCGAATGGCCTACTCCTGCACCTATTGTCTTTGTCTAACTGCAATCCTTTGGGATAGAGTCAGAGGTTAATGCAGCACAAAACCAGGCCCTTCAATACAAACTACCCATGCCAACCAAGATGCCCCATCTAAACTAGTCGCATTTGCCTGCATTTGACCCATGTCCCCCTAAACCTTTCCTATCCATGTGCCTGTCCAAATGTCTTCTAAATGCTGGTATAGTAGTCAGAAGTCAAGAGTGTTTTATTGTCATATGTCCCAAAAAGAAACAATGAAATTCTTACTTGCAGCAGCACAACAGATATGTAATTCTATTACACTGGTACATGGAGAGCTGGATAGAGCTCTTAAGGATAGCGGAGTCAGGGGGTATGGGGAGAAGGCAGGAACGGGGTACAGATTGAGAATGATTAGCCATGATCACATTGAATGGTGATGCTGGCTCGAAGGGCCGAATGGCCTCCTCCTGCACCTATTGTCTATTGTCTATTGTCTATCATCTGAGTGCTCCCAGTATTTTTGTTTCAGATTTCCAGCAGCTGCAGATCCTTGATGTTCATTTGAGCTCATTTATCTACAGTGTCGGTGGCTCAAATTTAAATTTTGCTGCATGTCGGAAGATCGTGGCATTGTGACTAAATTTGTGTATTGCAATACCTTTCAGAGACCTGCCAGTAGGAAAACTAGAATTTGAATCTGAACCACCACTCACACCACCCCGAGCTTCATCCCTTGGAGAGAATGGAGCCACCACAACAGAAGTAAGGATCCCTGATGGTGTACAGGTAGGAACCTGAATCATTGTTTAGAGGGAAAGGTTTGATTTCATATGGAATCTTATCTATTTGGCTGCTTTAGAGTCATAGATAGAAGCATAGGGCGTGGAAACACTCCCTTTGGCTGAATGTGCCCATGCCGATCAACATGCCCCATCTACACTAGTCCCACCTACCTGTGTCTAGCCCACATCCCTCTAAATGTACCTGTCTAAATGTTTATTAAACATTGTGATAGTACCTGCCTCAACCATCTCCTCCAGCAACTCATTTCGTATACCCACCACCCTTTGTGTAAAACAAAATATGTTTACCCTCGGGTTCCTATTAAATCTTTCCCTCCTCACCTTAAACCAATGTCATCTGGTTCTCGATTCCCCTACTCTGGACAAAAGACTCTGTGCATTTTATAATTGCAGAGTTGATGACTTTTTGGTGAGTGTGTTCCTTTATTTTATTACTTCTGCCGTTGGGTCTTCTGCACTATAAGGACTTATTCCTTTCTTTAAAAAAGATAGAAAGTGCTGGAATAACTCCGCGGGTCAGGCGGCGTCTCTGGAGGACATGAATAAGCGACGTTTCAGGTCGGGATTCTTCTTCAGACTCCAGAGATGCTGCCTGATCTGCTGAGTTACTCCAGCACTTTTTGTCCTTTTTTTGTAAACCAGAATCTGCAGTTCCCCCTGTGTCTATCAGGGTTTATTCTTGATCAGGGACGAAGGGCACACTGTTCCACTCTCTATCGTGAATGGAAGTGATCGGGCTATCGATCGGAATCCACTGTTTATGGAATCCATTTTCATCAACATTTTCAGTGAAGTATTCTGGATTCCCCCCCCCCCCCCATCTCACCTCGGCCTTGCCTTCTGAATCCCCCCCTCCTTGACCCCTTGGCTTTCCCTCCAGTTCCGAAACACCCACCCCACACGCCTCTGCCCTCTTTATCCCCAGTCTCACCTCCATTGGCTCTGCCCTCCATATATACTGGTTTCTCCCCTCGCCACCCCCCACTCTTCTGTCTGGATTCCCCCACCCTCCATGGTTTTGCTCTCCAGATCGGATCTCCCCTTCTGCCCTAAAATTTTCCAACTTCTCTACTTAATTGAAAATCTTCATCCCAGTAAATTTTATCCCATGATGTGCCTGACCCCTTTAAACTCTGGTGCACGGAATGGTGGACAATATTGCACCAAGCCCAACCATTGACTTCATAATTCTATGGATTGCACTGGTTTTTCTGCTTTTGTATCCATGAATACAAAGCCATTTCCAAAAGGGAATCTGCCTATGTTATAAAGCAAGTACAGACTTTTCTTGGGCTTTGGTGAGTTTAATGGCACCATTTGGTACTCAAATTACAATCTATTGGGAGATCTGTTTGTGGCACATTTTCTATTCCTTCATTGCACAATCTTTATGTAACTTTTTTTTTGAAATAACGCTGATTCTCTTTGTTTTGTCTTTTGTAGGAAGCGCTCTCAACTTTTGATTTTCTGAACGATAGGAACAATATAGTTTCAAATGTTGAGAACAATATAATATCTGTGCCTGAGCCGCCCCGTCCAGAACTCGACTTTCGAACACTCCCACAGTCAGAAGATAAGCGGTATTTAGTTTTGTCTTTTTATCAACAAAAGCGCGATGTTACAGTCATAGAGTTGTGCAGCCCAGAAATGGGCCTTCAGTCCGCCATTTCCATGTCAGCTTTGTTGCCCAATTACACTAAACCCATTTGCCCACATTAGTTGCCTTTCAAAATGGATGTCTAAATGTCTCTTAAATGTGGTGATTGTATCTGACTCCACCACCACCTCAGGGTAACAAGTTGTCTCTTAAATGTAGCCCTACTATGGGGAAGAAACATTCTGGCAATCTAGTTATAATTTAATATCCTGCCATCGGTTCACTCCTCAGCCTCCTTCATTCCAGAGAAAGCAAAACCAGCCCATCCAAACCCTGCCCAATATTAAAACCTTCCAATCCAGACAATGTCGTCTGCACCCTCTCCAGAACGGCCACGTCCTTCCTATGGAGTGGTCACCAGAACTGCACACAATTCCCAAGTGTGGTCTTGCCAGTACTTTGTACAGTTGCAATGTATCTTTAATATTAAATGCCCTAACCTTTGAAGGCAAGCACCTTTATGTCCTACTCCTGTTTTGACTTTCCAAAATGCATCATGCCACAGGTTTGCATTAAATCGCATCTCCCATTTCTTCACCCACCTTTCCGTTTGGCGTATATTCATCTGATCGACACCTGCAGATTGAAGAAGTAAATAAATGACGTCGTTTTACTTAAATTTTTATTTCTTAATTCTCCAGAATACAGCAAAGATTCCAGTTCAGTCTCTTGGACTTCAGGTGTGTTGCTGTGCTTGGCAGGGGACACTTTGGAAAGGTAATGCTAAAATAAGGGAAACTGCTGATTTACATATTTTTTTTTGCGGGTTTTTGGTGCAGAAGAATAAATGGAGCTTTAATTTGTTTGCAACACAGGTTCTTCTTTCGGAGTATAAAGTCACTGGTGAAATGTTTGCGATCAAAGCCTTGAAGAAAGGAGATATTGTAGCTCGTGATGAGGTCGATAGGTAAGTTTGTAGCGACTGAATTTATGTAGCTCATCCGTTTGGGTAATGTTTTTCAAAGAGGTCCTGAGAGATTGACTTCATTACCCTCTTATTAGTAAATGGCTACATTTAGAGTCATATAACAGGAAAACAGGCTATATAGCCCAACTTGCCCATGCCAGTCTGAAGAAGGGTCTCGACCCGAAACGTCACCCATTCCTTCTCTCCAGAGATGCCACCTGACCCGCTGAGTTACTCCAGTATTTTGTGAATAAATACCTTCGATTTGTACCAGCATCTGCAATTATTTTCCTGCACAAGATGCCACATCTACACTAGTCCCATCTGCCAACGTTTGGTCCATATCCCTCTAAGCCTTTCTCATCCATGCACCTGTACAAATGTCTTAAATGCTGCAATAGTACCCGCCTCAACTATCTCTGGCCCCTCTCAACTTACAAACCTATGTCCTCTGGTTCTTGAATCCCCTACTCTGGGTCAAAGATTCTGTACATTCATCCTATCTATTCTCGTGATTTTATATACCTCTAAGATCACCCCTCTGCCTCCTGTGCTCCAAGCAATTAAGTCTTAGCTGCCCAACAACTCCCTCTAGCTCAGGCCCTCAAGTTCTGGCAACATCCTTGTCAATCTTCTCTGCTCTCTTTCTACCTTAACAACATCCTTGCTATAGCAGGGTAACCGAAACTGAATGCAATATTCTTCAAAACCGTCTTGTATAACTGTAATATACCTTCCCAACGTCTCCACTCAATACCCTGACTGATGAAGGATTATGTACCATAAGAAAATAACTGCAGATGCTGGTACAGATCGAAGGTATTTCTTCACAAAATGCTGGAGTAACTCAGCAGGTCAGGCAACATCTCGGGTGAGAAGGAATGGGTGACGTTTCGGGTCGAGACCCTTCTTCAGACTGATGTCAGGGGGGCGGGACAAAGGAAGGATATAGGTGGGGACAGGAAGATAGAGGGAGATCTGGGAAGGAGTTGGGGAAGAGAGGGACAGAGGAACTATCTAAAGCTGGAGAAGTCGATGTTCATACCACTGGGCTGCAAGCTGCCCAGGCGAAATATGAGGTGCTGTTCCTCCAATTTCTGGTGGGCCTCACTATGGCACTGGAGGAGGCCCATGACAGAAAAGTCAGACTGGGAATGGGAGGGGGAGTTGAAGTGCTCATCCACCGGGAGATCAGTTTAGCCTTCTTGACCACTCCTTCTGCCTGTGACGCCACTTTCACGGAATCGTGTACTTGCACTCCAAGATGTTTTGCTCTTCAACACTCCCCAGGGCTGTGTCATTCGTGTGAACATTTCCAACGCCTTAAGAAAACATCTTTCATGCTGCAGTGGTGAATGTGACCTTAATTAATTTATTTTAAGACTAAGTTTTTACTTGTAAACTTGTACATATAGTAGCCACATCAACTGGAAAATTGTGGGAATAAGAGCCTTTCAGCTGATCCTAAAAATTGCACTCTGCCCATTACGTCATAGTGTTGCCTTCCATTCTGAGCAGTGGAGACTTGTTTATCCACACATATATATTTTCTAAACTAATGTACAGCAGCCTTTTAAATGAAGCAAACATTTGTCCATCAGTGTTTCTACTCATAGATTTTAGTCTTGCATTTGAGCAGTAGCTTCATTACGACAACTTTAAGTTAAAGTAAATCGCTATTGAAAGCCACCTCTAGTTGTATAATGAATATATTGCAAACTAACAGCATCTAAAAATTGTCCTGCACAATAGTAAATGACGTTTTTTATTTATTTGCTTTCTGAATTGCATTCAATCCTGAAGTGCAAAACTAACTTTATTTGTTGCTTTCTTCACTTGCAGCCTTATGTGTGAGAAGAGAATTTTTGAGACTGTGAACAATGTGCGACACCCGTTTTTGGTCAACCTCTTTGCCTGTTTTCAGACCAAAGATCATGTATGTTTTGTAATGGAGTATGCTCCAGGTGGAGATTTGATGATGCACATTCATGCCGATGTTTTCTCTGAACCCAGGGCTGTGTAAGTATTCATTCCTACGCCTGCTTTATATGTGGCTGGCTTTGCAGCGCATTTTGAGTGTCTATTCCACTCTTAAATATTTAATGCAAATCTCTTCTACAATATTAATTCCCAGTTTAATTTTCATCAATTGGTGTTTACCTTACTGCTGATGGTTTCAAATGGGGAACAAAAAAACAACCTACTGCAGTATTATCTGCATTTATTATCTTTAATTTAGCATATTTCACGAGAGTGCTCTTGAAATAAAAGCAACATTTTGTTTACAGTACTGTCAACTTGACTTTTCTGCAACAGGTTTTATGCTGCCTGTGTGGTCCTTGGTTTGCAGTATTTACACGAACACAAAATAGTATACAGGTAAGTAACTCAACCATTATTGTTAATTAACTAAGAAGGCTGATGAGGGCAGGGCCATGACGTCGTCTATATGGACTTCGGCTGGGTCTCGAAGGGCCGAATGGCCTCCTTCTGCACCTATTGTCTTTGAAAAGGTTCTGAATAGTAGGCTGCTCTGGAAGGTTTGTTCGCAAGAGATCAAGGGAGAGCTAGCTAACTATCTCTGGACTTGCACTCCAAGGTCCCTCTGTTTCTCAATACTTCCCTAGACCTTACCATTCATGGTGTGTGTCTGAGCCTCGTGAGTGGCTTCCAAAATGCATCACCTCACAGTCTGGATTACTTTGCAGCAGCTTTCAATTCCTAGAACAAATGAAAATCTGTAAAGAGTATTTGGGCGTGATTGATATAGCAGTGTCACCTTGGGCTTTTAGTTGACATCATTTGAATCCTTTCGTGAGATTGCTGCTGGGTGATTCTTACTGAGTTTCTAATCTTAACACAGAAACTGGTTATCAGTTGGGCTTTGCAGGCTTTCCCAAGCGCTTTTATGATCAAATTAATCTGCTAACAGTGTTTTGTTACAGTAAGTTTTTGTGTCCATATTGAGAAAATTGGATAGTAGCATTTGCGGTTTGAGAGTAATTCCTTTACTGTTGTCATCTTTGTAGACGTTGCAGACCATTGAAATATCGGGTTGAAGAAAGAATCTTGGGCAAATAACTAGCTTTTATCCTTAGCAAACTTACAAAAACAGCAAGAGTCCCCGCCTGAAATGTCACCTATCCATGTTCTCCAGAGAAACTGCTTGACCCACTGAGTTACTCCAACACTTTGTGTCTTTTTTTGAAAGACAGCAAACTGGAACTAAATGATAATGTCGCTGAGCAATATTAGAGAATAATAAGATCATAACTGATAGGAGTAGAATTAGGCCATTCGGCCCATCACGCCATCTATCTCTCCCTCCTAACCGTATTTTCTTGCCTTCTCCTCATAACCTCTGACACTTGTACTAATTAAGAATCTATCTCTGCCTAAAATATATCCAATGACTTTGCCTGCACAGCCTTCTGTGGCAAATAATTCCACAGATTCACCACCCTCTGACTAAAGAAATTCCTCCTGATCTCCTTCCTAAAAGAACGTCCTTTAATTCTGAGGCTATGAGACTCTCCCACTGGTGGAAACATCCTCTCCATGTCCACTCTATCCAAGCCTTTCACTATTCTACTATAAGGGAAGAGCTGTAATGATTTGTTAAAGGCACATCGTGATTTACTGACTTAATAGATGAGATTTGATGAAGATTGATGTTTATCTGCAGACATTGATTGTATTAAATAAGTGCAAAACTAATTTGGCAGTATTAGATATAGACATTAACAAAATTAAAATCTATGGGATGTCGGGATAGTGGTAACATGATTTTTTAAATCGATAAATGTTCTGAAAGCAGAACAAAATGGTTGCTTTTAAAATTGGATCAAAGTCCAGCGTTAAAGTCCCCTGCATTGGTATTGTGGGCCACAATCTGTTGAAAGTAGATTCAGTGGTAACGTTCAAGTAGCAAATTAGGCAAGTACTTGAAGGGAAATACTGCAAGGCAATGGGAATAGAGGATGGGACTGATATTTAAAAAGACACAAAGTGCTGGAGTAACTCAGCCGGTCAGGCAGCATTTCTGGAGAACATGGATAGGTGACGTTTTGGGTTGGGACCCTTCGTCAGAGGGGAATAATATTAATTGGGTAACTGTACATGAACAGGGGGCTTTGATTAGTATGGGTGTCGGGGTTATGGGGAGAAGGCAGGAGAATGGGGTTAGGAGGGAGCGATAGATCAGCCATGATTGAACGGTGGAGTAGACTTGATGGGCTGAATGGCCAAATTTTGCTCCTATCCCTTATGAACTAAATGGCTTCCTGGGTGCTGATTTTTTTCCGTGGCAAGCCACTATTTGACCTATATCAATTTGGCAACGGTCTTGTGGGAAGTGCTGGTCACAAAGTGGGACGTGCTTAAAATGGTCTCCATCAATGCACATGAGGGAGAAAATAGCATCTCTTACGCCTTTCCCTTGGTCCTCTCCTCCTAACCCTGATGCCATTAATTAGTAATATTTTGAGTAATCTTTCCAAGTATTCAGCAGATGTGCGACGGTAATAATTTAATGCAGATCTCCTATCCTCTTCCAGAGATTTAAAGCTAGATAACCTGTTGCTGGACAGTGATGGCTATGTCAAGATTGCCGACTTTGGTCTTTGTAAGGAGGGTAGGTACTCATGTTCTTGAAGTTCTCTGGAAAAATTCTAATAATTTAAAATGTTGATACACAATAATCCTGAAATGTCGCTGCATTTCAGTGGAGATATTGCTCACGATCGAGAGCAAAATGCTATGTTTGCTCGGTTTGTTCAGCTGGCCTGGCCTTGTTATGTAGGTGCTTTGTAGTTAATATCCTAAAATTAAAATTCGGGTCACGATATTTTTTATAATTTACATCATCCACGATATAAGTCAAATTTGATCTTATTGTAGTGTTTCAAGGAGTAGTGCAGAACCCACCATTCAGAATGAATGCCAAGTACTGGGTATCTCCTATTCCTCACAGATGGCCACCTGCAAGCAGCCTAGGTACGAAAGAGAAGCAATAAGTTGTAGAATTAAATTCATACCAATGATATAAATAGTGATTATTTGATCCTTTTCTGAAATGATTACCAAAGTTTTAAAATTGAGCCATAAAATGATTCTAAACACCATTCAGTATTGTACTTTGCAAACTTCAGCTGAAGGCCTATACATATCCAAAGGAGTTTGGATGGATTATTCTATGAGGGTGAGAGTTCGAGGTGAACCACAGAATCTAATCTATTGGGGTAGGGCACCAATTAATGATGTTGCAGCTTGGCTTCACGCCCTAGAACTGAAAGATATGTTCGTTTTTAAAAAAGTTTAGTTTAGAGACACAGAGCGGAAACAGGCCCTTCGGCCCACTGAGTCCGCACCGACCAGCGATCCACGCACTTTAACACTATCCTACACACACTAGGGACAATTTACAATAATACCTAGCCAAAAATCCTACAAACCTGTACGTCTTTGTAGTGTGGGAGGAAACAGGAGATCCCAGAGAAAACCCAGGCAGGTCACGGGGAGAACGTACAAACTCCGTACAGACAGCGCCCTAAGCCGGGATCTAACCCGGGTCTCTGGCGCTGTAAGGCAGCAACTCTACCACTGCGCCACCGTGCCGCCCGACTACTCTGTTATATTTTATCGTACATTCATCCCACAGTGATACTAAATTGAATTCAGCAAAACAAAGGTTAATAAGATCATTGAATGACTGTTGTGACCATTTATTAGTTTTGTGCCTCAAAATATTTCCGTGTGATTTTTCTATATTCAGAAGTGAAGATACAAGTATAATTCTATAGAATAACTTAATTTATTGTGTTCTGTTGCTTAAAATCATTTTAATGATGTAACTGCACATGACACCAAATATTTCAAAAATGCTGACTATTAACTTGTCTTCATCAATTTCAGGTATGGGTTTTGGTGATCGAACGAGCACGTTTTGTGGCACTCCCGAATTTCTGGCTCCGGAGGTGCTGACAGAGACATCGTACACCAGGGCGGTGGACTGGTGGGGACTGGGCGTTCTCATCTATGAGATGTTGGTTGGTGAGGTAAGAAAGAGTGATTAGGATGACTCTCGTGTAAATCCACTTTGCATTTAACATTGTAAATCATTTTTCTCTCTCTATTTCCCCCTCTCGTTAGTCGCCTTTCCCTGGTGATGATGAAGAAGAGGTTTTTGACAGTATTGTGAACGACGAAGTGCGGTATCCACGGTTCCTCTCCACAGATTCCATCTCCATCATGAGACGGGTATGTCGCAATGATTAATTTGAGAAGAAAATACATAACCACCATTTCATTGACAAAAACTGCCTTTTAAAAACAAAAAGTATGGAAATGTGAACTGTGCAGATTTATTATTATGGTTATATTCGTTTATTATGGCATAGGTTTTTAGAGCTGTATGCTTACGTTATTTGGCTTCCTGCCTCCTACACTTATTTTTAACTCTTTAAATTAGCAGTCATCAAACTGAATGATAGGATGTAAAGGTTTATCCAGATATATTTTAAAATAAGAAAGCATTACCTGAACATAACAGGTATAGAAGCTCAGGGGAGCAGCTGAATTGTCCCGACCCGAAACGCCTCCCATCCGTGTTCTCCCGAGATGATGCCTGACCCGCTGAGTTACTTCAGCACTAAGTGCCTTTTTCGGTAAACCAGCATCTGCACTTCCTTGTAGCGTCATGAATAGTTTTTCATTAGCCATATGTAGATTATGGTCTGAAGAAGGGTCTCGACCCGAAACATCACCCATTCCTTCTCTCCTGAGATGCTGCCTGACCTGCTGAGTTACTGCAGCATTTTGTGAATAAATACTTTCCATATGTAGATTGCTTAGTACTAGAATATCTCCTGTTTGTGTTTAGTTTGATTCAGTGTCTGAGTTGTGTATTTTGATTTATCAATTATGTACATTTTGTACAACTTCTATCATTGATTTTCTTTAGAATAGTGTTTCTATTACTTGGCACATGATGTGGCCGAGAATTAAAATAAATTGCTTAGATCAGCAGTGCAACTCTTAAATTTATCCCTTGCTGGCTTTTCAAATGAACATTGACTTCTCAATTTGTGTATTTACATAACTAGAAAAAAGTCATTATGTTTGTCGATCGCACATTTCCACATGAGGTCCATCCGTAAAACCAATCAATGTCTAATGCCCTTTTACTCTTTGACTCTACCACATGGATTCTGATTTTTCAAAGCAATATGAATTTGTTTTGTGGTCGAGATACTTCCATCCCATTGAGAAACTGCCAGAAGAGGAGCTCCTTCCCCAGTATTTTCATATTATAGACAATAGACAATAGGTGCAGGAGGAGGCCATTCGGCCCTTCAAGCCAGCACCACCATTCTCCCCATACCCCCTGACTCCGCTATCCTTAAGAGCTCTATCTAGCTCTCTCTTGAATGCATTCAGAGAATTGGCCTCCACTGCCTTCTGAGGCAGAGAATTCCACAGATTCACAACTCTCTGACTGAAAATGTTTTTCCTCATCTCCGTTCTAAATGGCCTACCCCTTATTCTTAAACTGTGGCCTCTTGTTCTGGACTCCCCCAACATTGGGAACATGTTTCCTGCCTCTAACGTGTCCAACCCCTTAATAATCTTATACGTTTCGATAAGATCTCCTCTCATCCTTCTAAATTCCAGTGTATACAAGCCTAGTCGCTCCAGTCTTTCAACATTTGATAGTCCCGCCATTCCGGGAATTAACCTAGTAAACCTACGCTGCACGCCCTCAATAGCAAAAATATCCTTCCTCAAATTTGGAGACCAAAACTGCACACAGTACTCCAGGTGCGGTCTCACCAGGGCCCTGTATAACTGCAGAAGGACCTCTTTGCTCCTATACTCAACTCCTCTTGTTATGAAGGCCAACATTCCATTGGCTTTCTTCACTGCCTGCTGTACCTGCATGCTTCCTTTCAGTGACTGATGCACTAGTTGTGGTTTTCAGTTACATGTAGCTTGTGTACTTGGGACGATGCAGCAGATGACAGATGCTGGAATATGGAGCAAAATAACAAACTTCCAGAGGAGCTCAGTGGGTCAGGCTGGGGGGGCGGGGGAGAGGAATAGTTGATATGATATACTAGTGATGTTGATTAACATTGAGATCTACCGTGGAGTAACATACCAGATTGACTTGTCAACTGGACTGTTTCAAGATGGATTGCAAATTGACTCTGAAGAAGGGTTCTGACCTGAAACAACACCTATTCCTTTTCTCTAGAGATGCTGCCTGACCTGCTGAGTCACTCCAGCATTTTGTGCCTATCTTCGGTCTAGACCAGCATCTGCAGTTCCCTCCTACACAGGATTGGAAATTATTCATTTCATAAATTTATGATGCCCAAGTTTATTTTTGAACTCATGGATTCAGTACCATCTGAAGAATGGCCTCGGCCCGAAACGTCACCCATTCCTTCTCTCCAGAGATGCTGCCTGTCCCGCTGAGTTACACCAGCTTTTTTTTGCGTCTATCTTCCGTTTAAACCAGCATCTGCAGTTCCTTCTTACAGATGTAGAACATTTGTTCCATGTGAGTAGTTTGTGAGATTGCTGGCAATGGGATTGTTGTATCATCTCATTAGCAGAGATAACCATCAAGTGCTGAAGTAACTCAGTGGGCCAGGCAGCATTAACGGAGGGAATGGATACGCAGTGTTTAGAGTTGATAAATCATCTAAGTTGAATGAGCTGAGTTGAGTTTGAGCTTAGTTTATTGTCATGTGTAGTGAAGTATAGTGAAAAGCTTTCTGGTGTGTGCTAACCAGTCAGCGGAAAAACAATTAATACATGATTACAATTGAGCCATTCACAGTGTACAGATACATGCTGGGAAACTTGGGTAAAAAAAATCCCAATCCTGCAGAGACCTGACTAATATTTGGCATCATTTGTGAAATGCCTGTTGGAATATGTAAATTCTTTGCTTTTGTTTTACTGTTGTAATCCATACCAGAAAAAAACATACCCTTTTTTCCTATAAATTCAATCTTTGGAACAATAGGGTTATTAAAATCTGTATTCAATAAAAAATATTTCCAACCAGAAAAGACAATTTTCAAATACCAATTAGTTAGTTGTTTATAATTTGTTTGAAACAGTATTTCTACCTGTGGACAATAGATCCTTTTTCAGCAAAATGTTTATTGAGACACTAATTGGCATCGTTGTTGTTAATAGCTTCTTAGACGGAACCCAGAACGGAGACTGGGAGCAAGTGAAAGAGACGCAGAAGATATAAAGAAGCAGACATTCTTCCGAGTAAGGATTCTTTTCTTTTTGTTTGACAACTTCTGTGATTTTGGAGAGAAAGTGGATAAAGAGAGTGGTTGGGTAAATTACTTACACGTGGCATTAAAGAATGGTTCTAAAAGCACCGACTTTGTAGTTGTTTGCTCAGGTGGATCAGAGGGGAAAAAAACAAGGTTAGACTTTTACTGGCCAAGCACTCAATATAAAGCAGCATTTGTGAAACCAAACCCATCAGAATACAAGTCATGCTAACACACCCCTGCACGGGATGTAAAAGAACAGGAACACTTAATATGAACATTGTGTGACATTCCTAAAGACAATTTAGAGAGAGTCGGGGGGAAAAGAAGACATGAGTTTACACCACGATGCTTCGAGTCAGTGTGAATAGGCTAATAAGTTAGTGTTAGAGTACCAGGGCCACGGCACTAAAGTTAGGAATTTGAGGTGATTTTTTAGTCGCGTTGTGACTTCTGAATTCAATGCCATTCTTCCTTCCCTGAGTTCTCCTGAGCGGGTTATTTGTACTTGTACAAAGTAAAATTCCAATTTTCCTACTTTGAAAAAAATGCTCGAGAAGATTTTGAAATGTCGGGTGTGCAAAATCTCCTGTCCCGGTAGACCAAGTACCACCATGGCTGTGTCGGTGTTAGACATTAAAGTATTCATGAAGTCACACTCCTGGGGTAAATTTGTGCAATAAGTTACCAAACGCAAGTTACGATGTAGCTGGATAACAGAGCTTTATTTGTCGTTCGGTACCGAAGTACCGAACGAAACTACATAGCAGTCATAGAAAGAAAAAAAAGAACACAAGACACACGACCCCAACACAAACGTCCATCACAGTGACTCCAAACACCCCCTCACTGTGACGGAGGCAACAAAACTTCCACTCTCTTCCCCACGCCCACGGACAGACAGCTCGTCCCCGACCGACCCGCACAGTCCCCGCACCGGGCGCTGAAACGTCTCGCGGCCGAACCGGGCGATGAAAGGCCCGCGACCAAGCCTTGCGCAGCTAAGTCCCGTGGTCGAGCCGCACCGGGCGATGTCAAGTCCGCAGCCGAGCCGCACCAGCGATGAAAAGCCCCGCAGCCGAGCTGCACCGGGCGATGTTAAGCCCTGCAGCCGAGCCGCACCAGCGATGTAAAGCCCCGCAGCCGAGCTGCACCGGGCGATGTTAAGCCCCGCAGCCGAGCTGCACCGGGCACTGTTAAGTCCAGCGGCCAAGCCGCACCGGGATGTAAAGTCCAGCGGCCAAGCCGCACCGGGATGTAAAGTTCAGCGGCCAAGCCGCACCGGGATGTAAAGTCCAGCGGCCAAGCCGCACCGGGATGTAAAGTCCAGCGGCCAAGCCGCACCGGGCGATGTTAGGCCCCGCAGCCGAGCCGCACCCCGCGCCGTGAGGAAGAAAAAAGTTCCCCCCTCCCCCCCCCCCACACACCCACCCACCCACACCACCACCCCCTCCCACACATACACAACCAAAAAATATATATAAAAACCATCCCAACACCGACACACAACAAAAAAAGGGAAAAAAAAGACGGACAGACTGCTAGTCAGCCGCTGCCGTTAGGCGCCGCCACGTGATTGTTCTACATGTCAATTTTGGGTAAAAGTTTTAAGGAAGAAACATCACCAAAATATTTAAAGCAAGATATAGGAAAAGATTAGTTAGTTTAGTTGAGTTTAGTTTATTGTCACGTGTACAGTGAAAAGCTTTTGTTGCGTGTAATCCTGTCAGCGGAAAGACAATACATGATTACAATCGAGCCATTCCAGTGTACAGATACATGATAAAGGGAATAACAGGGAATACTTTGGTAGGATGGTTCAGTTGCCTGCCACAACTAGAGAGCAGTCCTGAACTACTATCTACCTCATTGGGGACCCTCAGACTATCTTTGATCGGACTTTACTGGCTTTATCTTGCATATAGCAAGATACAGGTCCTATGATGTCTCGAGACTGCTGTTTTGATCTTCAGTAATTTTTCTGCCCCAAAATATGAACTCTCGGCTACTTTGCTCTCGGTATATCCGCCTTGCCCTTCATATACTCAATGGTCCAAAACTTACTGCAAAACGCTTGCGGTTCTGTGATGGACTGACGTGTTTATCTTATATATGTCAGCCAGTGCGCATCAATACAGAACCCTAGCTAGTTGAAGGTTCCTCCTGTGATTTTATATCTGTGCTTCTTGGAAGTCCATTTTGGGAAGCACTAATGCTGAACGTGAGGACATGATAAGTGAAAGAACCTAGAGGAAGGGCGGCACGGTGGCGCAGCGGTAGAGTTCCTGCCTTGCAGCGAATGCAGCGTCGGAGACATGGGTTCGATCCCGACTATGGGTGCTATCTGTACAGAATTTGTACCTTCTCCCCGTGACCTGCCTGGGTTTTCTCCGATATCTTCGGTTTTCTCCCACACTCCAAAGACGTACAGTTTTGTAGGTTAATTGGCTTGGTAAATGGAAAAAATTGTCCCTAGTGGGTATAGGATAGTGTTAATGTGTGGGGATTGTTGGTCGGTGCGGACCCAGTGGGCCGAAAGGGCACTGTATTTCTAAAACTAAAACTAGAAGTTAACTGAACAATTCTAAGTTCTAGTCGGTGTATGGGCATTGGGGCGTGGGAATTACATCCACTTGAATGCAGGGTGATAACTCTTCGATGTTACTGCATCCCTTACTAAATATGCCCCAGCGGATGCGTTTATTCAACGTTCCTAACTACCCATTTCCTTCCTCCTTGCAGGCTATTGATTGGAATGCTTTGTTAGCGAGGAAAGTAAAACCCCCATTCCAGCCCATAATCCAAGATCGAGAAGACGTCAGCAACTTTGATGAAGAATTTACCTCAGAGGCACCAGTTCTTACACCACCCCGGGAACCAAGGATTCTGGTTGAGGAGGAGCAGGGAATGTTCAAGGAATTTGATTACATAGCAGATTGGTGTTAGATGCAACAAGCAAACCTTCGTGGAGTAGAAACTGTGAACTCATAGCTGACTGTAGCTCACAGAAAAGCCCTGATTGAGACAAGTAACGGACGTTTCCAGTCTTCTACTGCAGTCTGTGCCATCTGTAGTCCTCCAATTTCATGCAAATGAAGCTCGTTGAAAGACCAGTGGCAACTTCAAACCTTTTTGCCCCTCTGACCATCGGGAAAGTCCCCTCCCTTCTGCTGGACGCCATCTTGATGCTCTCCTGGCCAATGCCAGGAAATTCCAATGTAGACTTGCACTGTTCCATGTAACTGTACTGCAGAAACTCTCTTCTTACTATGATCTGTTCACTTTATAAATGATAGCTGCCTTAAATTAGGAGAGGGTGTTGTTAAAAAAAAAAAGAATCATTCCTTGGGCTAAAATTGAAAAGGACTTTCTCTGCCGCATTACCACTGCAGTTCGAGGTGCTGTCAGCTGATGACACTACAGTATGGTCTCACTGGGCATAAGGGCAGCTGTCGTGACTGCTGATAAAATTACCGTGTTTGACCAGACCATGCGTGCTTTTTAAACAAACTGATTACCCGGCACAACATTTGGTCCCGGATTATGGAAAATCTAATTTGATGCCTTAACCGTAATACTGTAAATTTTAATTGTATTTATTGTGTAGAATTGCAATATGCCTTAACTTTGTGAGACGGCACTAAGTGCTTCCAGAGGGAGATAGATCTTTTGCAGGTACTGAAAAGCCTACCAAAGCCACTTGCCAAACAGCAACCCCACCTCACCGTGCTCCTGGATCTGTACGTAACAAGGCGGGCACTGATCGGGCCCGCCTCTTAGTTTCATGAAAAGAAAGTTTGTTTTATTTTTTAATGTTTGTTTGTAAGTCTTGCTCCTGAAGTGTGAGGGAACTAGCCATCAGTGCGATCTTTCTCTTTCATTCACACTTAAACTTTCCATAACGTGGATTATTACCTACGATGTACACGATCAAAGAACGCAAGATTTTTTATAGTTTGTAATATTTAGCCAGTGGATCATTTCATGTTATCTGCTGCACATGACAACCGTACTCTCGGCTTCTAAGTTCTTATGGAAATGTATACATGCTGTCGACTGTAAGTTTGATAATTGTATTTTAGTTTAAGTTCACACAGATTTTTATAGTGTTCACATTTAGTACATAGTGGCCATGTAAAAAAAACGTGTTCTGAAAAATAGCCGGTCAATATGACTTCTAAGTGTTGGACCATTATAATGCGTCGATAATGCAATGACTCAACAAAGCTCTACAGACTATCGAAAGCAGTTTGATTGTTTTTCAGTGTAAGGAAAAGCTTTTCTGCTCACAGCGGAACCCATGTCAAAAACTGCACAAGAAACAGCCACGTAATTTAAACATAGGCTACTGTTTTCCATTCTTCACTTTATCCTGTCCTTTCTGTCACAAGAAAGTGACGTTAGCAATAAACACTGCAATATTTGGAACAGCAAATGTACATTTTTTAGAAAGAACAGTACATGTAAATAAGCAAGATTAATTAATGAAAGTTTTAAATAGTTTTTTTTAAAGAAGTAAAACAGCTAGAAAATGTCTGTTTCCAAAGTGTATAGAGAGAAGAAATGTTTTTTTTAAAGAAAAAGAAAATTAAATCATTAATGACGTAGAGGGCAGGGGGGGAAAGTACAGAGATAAGCTCAAAAGCACTAATTTTATCTCTGCCAATTTTTTTAAACAAATGTTTTAGTCTGATTTTGGATTATTGAGAATATTTTACATGATATATTCATTATAAAGTGGCTGCTTGGGCACTTTGTAAGAAAATAAGAAAGCATGTTTTGGAATGGTACACTACTATGCATTAACATTGCATATGCCCAACAGAATCTTTAGTTGAGAAACACTGAAAAGGGTTTTGCAGTTATCACATATAAATGCACAAAATTAAAACATTTTAAGTAGGGTATGTTTGTTTTGTGGTCCTCTTTTATGTGTACCTGCAATACAGTTCTTATTTTTTTACTTGAGCTGCTTTTTTTTTATTATTCCTCCTTTCGGTGTACTGGCTCTGCTTTGGCAGGTGGGAATTGTACGGATCGTTGTAAACCCCACAGAATTGAAGATGAACCTAGAACTCCCCCTCGATTCACGCAGAGGGTGGTTGGGCAAATGGAACGAGTTTCAGAGCAAGCTGTAGAGGCGGGGACATTCACAACGTTTAAAGAACATTTAGACCATTGCATGAACGGAAAAGGTTTGGAGAGATACGGGTCAATAGACAATAGGTGCAGGAGGAGGCCATTCGGCCCTTCGAGCCAGCACCGCCATTCAATGTGATCATGGCTGATCATTTTCAATCAGTACCCGGTTCCTGCCTTCTCCCCATACCCCCTGACTCCGCTATCCTTAAGAGCTCTATCCAGCTCTCTCTTGAATGCATTCAGAGAATTGGCCTCCACTGCCTTCTGAGGCAGAGAATTCCACAGATTCACAACCCTCTGACTGAAAAGGTTTTTCCTCATCTCAGTTCTAAATGGCCTACCCCTTCTTCTTAAACTGTGGCCCCTTGTTCTGGACTCCCCCAACATTGGGAACATGTTTCCTGCCTCTAACGTGTCCAACCCCTTAATAATCTTATATGTTTCGATAAGATCCCCTCTCATCCTTCTAAATTCCAGTGTATACAAGCCTAGTCGCTCCAGTCTTTCAACATATGACAGTCCCGCCATTCCGGGAATTAACCTAGTAAACCTACGCTGCACGCCCTCAATAGCAAGAATATCCTTCCTCAAATTTGGAGACCAAAACTGCACACAGTACTCCAGGTGCGGTCTCACTAGGGCCCTGTATAACTGCAGTAGGACCTCTTTGCTCCTATACTCAATTCCCCTTGTTATGAAGGCCAACATTCCATTGGCTTTCTTCACTGCCTGTTGTACCTGCATGCTTCCTTTCAGTGACTAATGCACTAGGACATCCAGATCTCGTTGTACGTCCCCTGTTCCTAACTTGACACCATTCAGATAATACTCTGCCTTCCTATTCTTACCACCAAAGTGGATAACCTCACACTTATCCACATGAAACTGCATCTGCCATGCATCCGCCCACTCGCACAACCTGTCCAAGTCACCCTGCAACCTCATAGTATCTTCCTCACAGTCCACCCAGCTTTGTATCATCTGCAAATTTGCCAATGGTACTTTTAGACATCACGGTCGCCATGGAGAGGTTGGGCCGAAGGGCCTGTTCACTTACTGTATGATCACTGCAACCTGCTCTCACTGCTCCAGCAGGATATGGAACCTGATCTTGGCACCATTATAAATCAACGGCCTGAAGCCACAAGTGGTAACGGTCTCTAAACCGTTGCTTTCTCATTTCATTATCTACTCAGACATACTTCCTTCCAGCAGGTACAGCTGCATTGCGTTAAGAAGGTGGTCCCGTGTGTCTGCAGTCCTTGAGTTTCCAGGTGCCATTAGTTATTCTAACGAAGAAACATTTCAGCGTAGATACAGGCTGTTTAGTCCATTTGACATGCATTGTTTAGTTTAATTTAGAGATACAGGGCTGAAACAGGCCCTTCTGCCCACCGACTCTGCACCAACCAGCACTCCCCGCACACTAACACTATCCTACACACATTAGGGTCAATTTACAATTATGCCAAACCAATTAACCTACAAACATAAACAAAGTTAGTTAGAGGTGGAGAGATACCCGCATAGGAACAGGCCCACCAAGTCCACACTGACCACCAGCAGCCACCCATGTACACTAATCTAATCCAACTTTATTCTCTCCATATTGTCATCAATATTCCTCCCTGAAACTGCTACTCACCCTACACAAGGAGCTGATTACAATGGCCAATTAACCTACTAACATACTGTTGTTAAATGGCTGATCCTTGCATGTTGCGAGCAATTTCACAGAAGCCAATTCACCTACAAACTCGCACGTCCCTGCAATGTAGGAGGAAACTCGAACACCCGAAGGAAATTCCCGCAGTCACAGGAAGAACGTGCAAACTCCTCAGACACAGCCCTCAAAGTCAGGATTGAACCTAGGTCAATAGACAATAGACAATAGGTGCAGGAGGAGGCCATTCAGCCCCTCGAGCCAGCACCGCCATTCAATGTGATCATGGCTGATCACTATCAATCAGTACCCCGTTCCTGCCTTCTCCCCATACCCCCTCACTCCGCTATCCTTAAGAGCTCTATCCAGCTCTCTCTTGAAAGCATCCAACGAACTGGCCTCCACTGCCTTCTGAGGCAGAGAATTCCACACCTTCACCACCCTCTGACTGAAAAAGTTCTTCCTCATCTCCGTTCTAAATGGCCTACCCCTTATTCTCAAACTGTGGCCCCTTGTTCTGGACTCCCCCAACATTGGGAACATGTTATCTGCCTCTAATGTGTCCAATCCCCTAATTATCTTATATGTTTCAATAAGATCCCCCCTCATCCTTCTAAATTCCAGTGTATACAAGCCCAATCGCTCCAGCCTTTCAACATACGACAGTCCCGCCATTCCGGGAATTAATCTAGTGAACCTACGCTGCACGCCCTCCATAGCAAGAATATCCTTCCTCAAATTTGGAGACCAAAACTGCACACAGTACTCCAGGTGCGGTCTCACCAGGGCCCGGTACAACTGTAGAAGGACCTCTTTGCTCCTATACTCAACTCCTCTTGTTGGCTGGCACTGTGATGCAGTGGCTTCACAAGCTGCCACTGTGCCTCCCGAAATCTGTGTGATCCTCCCAACTCTCGCCTTCTATTTCTCTTACCTGGCTTTCCAGCGTGTAAAAGGAGGTACCACATTCTAATTGCATTTTGTTCACGTTTCACCAGTATTGATTTTATTGCATATTTTACAGAAGAAGGGTCCCGACCCGAAACATCGCCCATTCTTTTTCTCCACAGATGCTGCCTGACCCGCTGAGTTACTCCAGCACTCTGTGAAACGTCACCTATCCATATTCTCCAGAGATGCTGCCTGACCCGCTGAGTTACCCGAGCACTCTTTGAAACGTCACCTATCCATGTTCCCGAGCCAGGGGACACAGTCTAAGAATAAAGGGGAGGCCATTTAAGACAGAGATGAGAAGAAACTTTTCACTGGATGAATTTAAAAGAGAGTTAGATAGAGCTCATGGGGCTAGTGGAATCAAGGGATTTGGGGAGAAGGCAGGCACAGGTTACTGATTGTGGATGATCAGTCATGATCACAATGAATGGCGGTGCTGGCTCAAAGGGCCAAATGGTCTCCTCCTGCACCTATTTTCTATGTTACCTCAGCACTTTATGTCTGCCGTTGATTTTATTGATATCTTCTGCTGTATTCATAGTCACTAGTTTTGCACTCTCTTAAAAGGAAAATATTAAATAGCCCCTCTATATCTTGCGTTGTGGGTGAAGATGGGGTAGATCGAGCTATGTAGAAGAAAAAGATTTGTGTCTTTTTCCACCTTTGTTTCACTGTGAAGCTGAAAGCTTGCACAGATTTTAGTTCCTGCCACACTGACTTGTACTGATTACCTATGAAGCCCCGCTCGTGTCCTTCCTTGCTGCCCCGTCACCTCTTCCCTGATATCACATTTTCCTACCAATTCATTCATTCAAAAGGTCCCCCTGCCTCTTGAGACTCTCGCCACTCGAGTCCTCAGTTTGAAGCTAGACACAAAATGCTGGAGTAACTCAGCATGACAGGCAGCATCTCTGGAGAGAAGGAATGGGTGGCGTTTCAGGTCAAGGCCCTTCTTCAGACCTCAGATTGTCTACCTTCCCCCAAAATAAAACACGATACATTTGATTGTTACAACCGTGCAATTAATCTATGATCATTCATTCATCTGCAAAGGCACTGCCTGATCTGATTATCCTGAAGTGTAAAGGTGCCTTTTAGCTTGATCAACACCACTGATGTTAAGCAACTATTTATTTGACCAAGATGTTGTACTTTATTCCCAAGTTATTCAGTGAAACTCAACTGGGCCAAGCAAACGAATATTATCCTGTTTGACCAACAACTCCATTCCCCTCACACCACTAAGCAGCTTGTTTACACTTCTGCTAACAGTGGTCATGTCTGTCTAAGAGTCACCTTCAATCTGTTAGCACAACTGTTCTGTACAGTGTTGCTATCTTTCGAGTTTTGCTCCAGCATTCAACTATGTTGTTCAACCCAACGTCACAGATGCTGAACTTAACTTCCCCCTTAAACTGTTCCCTTACCCCTGAGTTTATTAGTCTTAGTTTTAGAGATACAGCGTGGAAAGGGGCCCTTTGGCTGACCAGCGATCCTCGTACACTACCACTATCCCACACACTAGGGACAGTTTGCAATTTTTACCAAAGCCTATTAACCTACAAACCTGTACGTCTTTGGAGTGTGGGAGGAAACCGGAATTATCGACCAGTTAGTCTGACGTCGGTAGTGGGGAAGATGCTGAAGTCGATTATTAAAGATGTAATAGCAGTGCATTTGGAAAGCAGTGGCAGGATCGGTCAAAGTCAGCATGGATTTATGAAGGGCAAACCATGCTTGAGTAATCTTTTGGAATTTTCTGAGGATATAAAAAGTAGAGTGGATAAAGGAGAGCCAGTGGATGTGGTGTATCTGGACATTCAAAAAGCCTTTGACAAGGTCCCACACAAGAGATTAGTGGGCAAAATTAGAGCACATGGTATTGGGGGTAGGGTATTGACATGGATAGAGAACTGGTTGGCAGACAGGAAGCAGAGTAGGAATTAACGGGTCCTTTTCAGAATGGCAGACAGTGACTAGTGGGTGCCGCAAGGCTTGGTGCTGGGATCTCAGTTGTTTACAATATATATTAACGATTTAGACGAGGGAATTAAATCTAAGTTTGCGGATGTCACAAAGCTGGGTGGCAGTGTGAGCTGCGAGGAGGATGCTATGAGGCTCCAGGGTGACTTTGATAGGTTTGGGTGAGTGGACAGATGCAGTATAATAATGTGGATGAATGTGAGGTTATCCACTTTGGTGGCAAGAACAGGAAGGCAGATTATTATCTGAATGGTGTCAGATTAGGAAAAGGGGAGGTGCAATGAGACCAGGGTGTGCTTGTACATCAGTCACTGAAAGTAAGCATGCAGGTACAGCAGGCAGTGAAGAAAGCCTATGGCATGTTGGCCCTCATTGCGAGAGGAGTTGAGTTTAGGAGCAAGGAGGTCCTACTGCAGTTGTACAGGGCCCTGGTGAGACCGCACCTGGAGTATTGAGTGCAATTTTGGTCTCTTAATTTGAGGAAGGACATTATTGCTATTGAGGGAGTGCAGCGTAGGTTCACCAGGTTAATTCCAGGGATGGCAGGACTGACGTATGATAATAGAATGGGTCGACTGGGCATGGATTCGCTGGAATTTAGGGGATCTTATAGAAACATAATTTTTTTAAAGAGGAATGGACAGGATAGATGCAGGGAAAATGTTCCCGATGTTGGGGGAGTCCAGAACCAGGGGTCACAGTTTATGAATAAGGCCATCTGAGATGAGGACAAACTTTTTCACCTGGAATTTGTGAATCTGGAATTCTCTGCCACAGAAGGCAGTGGAGGCCAATTCACTGGATGTTTTCAAGAGAGAGTTAGATGCTAATGGAATCAAGGGATATGGGGGAAAGGCAGAACAGGGTACTGATTTTGGATGATCAGCCATGATCACATTGAATGACCGCACCGACTAGTGATCACCTTGTACGCGCGCACCATCCTACACACGAGGGACAATTTACAATCTTTACCGATGCCAATTAACCTTCAAACTTGCCCATCTTTGGAGTGTGGGAGGAAACCAGGGAAAGCCCATGCTGGTCACGGGGAGAATGCACAAATTCTGTACACACAAGCACCTGTAGTCAGGGTCGAACCCGAGTCTCTGGCACTGTAAGACAGCAACATTAGCATTTAAAGTCCTAGTTTCCCCATTGGATCATAATTCAGAATGCAAATGTTAACCAAGTAACAACAGCAAGCCAGTTAATATTCTTCAGAGAAGGCCACAAAACATTGGAGCAAAATGAGGCCATTTGGCACATCGGGTCTGCTCCACCATTCGATCGTGGCTGATCTATATTTCCCCTCTCAAACTCATTCTCCTGCCTTTCCCCTGTAACCTTTGTCACCCTCACTAATCACAAACCTATCAAATCTCTGGTTTAAAAATACCCAAAGACTTGGCCTCCACAGCCATCTGTGGCAATGAGGTCCACAGATTTGCCACCCTCTGGCTAAAGAAATTCCTCATCTTCATTCTAAAGTTATGTCCTTTTAATCTGAGGCTGTGCCTTCTGCTCCTGGACTCTCCCACTACTGGGAACATCCTCTCCGTCCAGGCCTTTCCTTTATTCGGTGGGTTTCAATGAGATTTTCCCCTCATCCTTCTAAACTCCAGCAGATACAGGCACAGAACCACGAAATGCTCCTCTTACATTAACCCAATCATCCCCAGGAGCATTCTCCTAAACCTACTCTGGACCCTCTCCAAAGTCAGCACATCCTTCGTCAGATATGGAACCCAATATTCCAAAGGTGGCCTGACGGATTTCTTATAAAACCTCAGCTTTATAATAGAGGTCTGGATGGCCACTGTTAAACAAAACTGAGAGAAAATTGGGTATTAAAGTGAGAAAAAGGACCTTGGAAATCAGCTGACAAGAGTCATGTTGCCTCCTTGGAAAAGCCTTAACTCTTTTAACAGTCTACACCCTGATATGCCACCCTAATTAGTTTAGTTGATTTTATTGTCAAGTGTAGCAAGGTACAGTGAAAAGCTTTTTGTTATCAGCGGTCATGCAGCTTGTCATCCAGTCAGCAGAGAGACAATACATTATTACAATCGAGCAGTCCATAGGGTACTGATACAGGATAAAGGGAGTGACGTATAGTGCAAGGTAAAGTCCGATTAAAGATAGTCTGAGGCTCTCCATCTTTTTTAGATCCTCGATTTCCTTTGGTGTTCTCATTTCATCCATCTAAAGCAACATTGCAAAGCGCTGGTGACATTTAAAAAAATGTTGGTTCTGGATCCATATTTTATTGCAAGTATCAAATTGCTACAATTTAAAGATTCAGAAGTTAGAGCTAAAATGCCCTGACTTTAAGACGAGGCTGATTCAAAACCGGATTAAGAAAAACCTGTAGGCACAACGCACAAAATGCAAGGGAGTACAGAGAAGGTTCACCAGATTGATCCCTGGGATGGCAGGACTTTCATATGAAGAAAGACTGGATAGACTGGGCTTATACTCGCTGGAATTTAGAAGACTGAGGGGGGATCTTATTGAAACATATAAAATTCTTAAGGGGTTGGAGAGGCTAGATGCAGGAAGATTGTTCCCGATGTTGGGGAAGTCCAGAACCAGGGGGTCACAGCTTAAGGATAAGGGGGAGGTCTTTTAGGACCGAGATGAGAAAACATTTCTTCACACAGAGAGTGGTGAGTCTGTGGAATTCTCTGCCACAGAAGGTAGTTGAGGCCAGTTCATTGGCTATATTTAAGAGGGAGTTAGATGTGGCCCTTGTGGCTAAAGGGATCAGGGGGTATGGAGAGAAGGCAGGTACGGGATACTGTTGGATGATCAGCCATGATCATATTGAATGGCGGTGCAGGCTCGAAGGGCCGAATGGCCTACTCCTGCACCTATTTTCTATGTTTCTAAGCTTCAGTCATGTGTGTCTGCTTTTTGTTGGAAGGAATTAAAAGATGGTTTATGAGGTGGTGATGACTTTGAGCACAGTGCTATGAATACGAGAACTGTTGTTGGACTGGGACCGATTGAGTAAATAGCCTGTGAGGGCAGGGGGCTGAAGGGCAGTGAACAGAACTGAAGTTGTTGGAATGCAGAGCGTTTACAGGCTGGAGCTGTGTCTGAGCCCTAAGTGGGAGGTGATTCTGGGAAAGGAGCAAAGGGAGCATTCACTAGCTGGGAACGTTCTTGGGTGGATATGAATGACGCTGGGGGTCAGACAGTGCTCGGTGATGCAGCAGAGGAGTAAGAAACCTTGGAGGCAAAACAGCCAAATGAGTCAGTTGGGGGTGGGAATGAAAGAAAAAATGAGGGTGCGACAAATATCTAATTACTTGGCTGAGAAAGCTGAGCTGGGAGGGCTCAACAGCTCCATCTGCAGGTGGAACTGCAATGTGACAGGAACCTTGTTAATGTAAGAAAATAACTGCAGATGCTGGTACAAATCGAAGGTATTTATTCACAAAATGCTGGAGTAACTCAGCAGGTCAGGCAGCATCTCAGGAGAGAAGGAATGGGCGACGTTTCGGGTCGAGACCCTTCTTCAGTCCCCGAAACGTCGCCCATTCCTTCTCTCCTGAGATGCTGCCTGACCTGCTGAGTTACTCCAGCATTTTGTGAATAGGAACCTTGTTAATGTTCAGCCCCTAAACCCTTTGCCAGTTCTGTTGAAGGGCCCAGGCATTGTTTTATTTCCAAAAAGGTACCTGCTCATTTTGCCCCAACAATTCCTGCCTTTTATTTCAACACTGGGTTGATTATTGTTTCAGCATAAAGAATCTCTCCTTTGTTGCTTAGATTAAAGCAAAGCAATGCCTCTACTTCCTGAGAAGGTTTAGGAAGTTCGGCATGTCCCCAGCAACTCTCACCAACCTCTACAGATGCACCATAGAAAGCGTCTTATCAGGGTGCCTCACGGCTTGGTTTGGGAACAGCACCATCAGCTACCGCAATAAATTGCAGCGAATTGTGGACGCAGCCCAGACCATCACACAAACCTACCTCCCTTCCATTGACTCAATTTAAACTTCACGCCGCCTCGGCAAGGCCAGCAGCATAATCAAGGACGTCGCACCCCGGCCACTCCCTCTTCTCCCCTCTCCCATCAGGCAAAAGGTATCGAAGTGTGCAAAAACACACCTCCAGATTCAGGGACAGTTTCTTCCCAGCTGTTATCAGGCAACTGAACCATCCTACCACAACCAGAGAGCAGTGCTGAACTACTATCTACCTCTTTGGTGACCCTCAGATTATCCTTGATCGGACTTTGCTGGCTTCACCTTGCACTAAACGTTATTCCCTTATCATGGGATAAAATGGCGGCGCTGCCATAGCAGCTGCGGCTTACCTGCGGTCCATTTGTCTTTGTGTTTTGTTGTTTTTTTGTGTCTTAATTGTCGATGTGATGTTGTGTTTTTGTGTTTGTGTACTATGTGTGGGTGTGTGGGGGAGGGGGGGAACAGTAAAATTGTAAATATGTGTCCCTTCCGAACGGAGACCCGACCTTTGTGTTCTGGGTGTTGTCTCCGTTCCTGCTGCGGCCCAACCATCGGCCCAACTCCTGGAGCTGGCGGCCTCCAGGGCTCTGGTTTGCAGAGCCCGCGGACCGGACTTACCATCAGCGGAGCCGGCTGTCTTCGGAGGCTGCGGGAGCGGCTGCGACTCGCCTTAGGCTCGGGCCGCGTGGATGCCGACATCGGGAGCTCCGGCAGCGGCAGCGTGTTCGCCCGTCCCGGATCGCGGGGCTTGGGTCGCGGACATTTCACCGTCCGGCGCAGCCTAAAATAGGCCGCGGGATTTTTCTCTGCTGGGCGGGGGCTTCAATGTCGGGAGCCACGACCGCCCCGACGTGCAGCAACAGCGGCAGCGTGTTCGCCCGCCCCGGACCGTCCGGCGCGGCCTGGAACCACAACAGCCTGACCGCAGGAGAAGACAGCAGGGGAAGGGAAAAGACATTGTGGCCTTCCATCACAGTGAGGAGAGGACTGGAGGAGACTCACTGTGATGGATGTTTCTTTTTTTGTGTGTTTTTGTGTAATTTGCCTATTTTAATGCTTTATTGTGTAATCTGCCTATTTTAGTGCTTTTATTGTTGGACTGTGGGTGACTGAATTTCGTCCAAAAAACTTTTTTGGATGACAAATAAAGCTATCTTGATTCTTGAATGTATCTGTACACAGTAAATGGCTCGAGTGTAATCATGCATTGTCTTTCTGCTGACTGGGTAGCACGCAACAAAAGCTTTTCACTGTACTTCAGCACAGTGGAATGGAGTTGTGAGGGGAAAATAGATCAGCCATGATTGAATGGCAGAGTGGTCATTGGGTTAAATGGCCTAATTCTGTTTGTCGAATGAGAAGAAACTTTGTCCCATAGATAGTGCATATCAGATAGATAAAACTGGAGGACATAGATTTACGGTAGGGGAGGAGAGTTAGAGAGATTCTGGGGACCTTACTCACTCAATACTGAATTACTGGAATTGATTGCCTGAGTGGAAAAAATAGAGTCACTGACAGCACTTAGTGGCCTCCATAACGTTTGGGATAAAGACCCATCATTTATTTATTTGCCTCTGTACTCCACAATTTGCGTTTTGTAATTGAAAAAAATCACATGTGGTTAAAGTGCACATTGTCAGATTTTATTAAAGGCCATTTTTATACATTTTGGTTTCACCATGTAGAAATTACAGCTGTGTTTATACATAGTCCCCACATTTCAGGGCACCATTATGTTTGGGACACATGGCTTCACAGGCATTTGTAATTGCTCAGGTGTGTTTAATTGCCTCCTTAATGCAGGTATAAGAGAGCTCTCAGCATCTAGTCTTTCCTCCAGTCTTTCCATCACCGTTGGAAACTTTTATTGCTGTTTATCAACATGAGGACCAAGGTTGTGCCAATGAAAGTCAAAGAAGGCATTATGAGACTGAGAAACAAGAATAAAACTTAGACATCAGCCAAACCTTAGGCTTACCAAAATCAACTGTTTGGAACACCATTAAGAGAGCACTAGTGAGCTTACTAATCGCAAAGGGACTGGCAGGCCAAGGAAGACCTCCACAGCTGATGACAGAAGAATGGTGAATCTGTGGAATTCTCTGCCACAGAGGGTAGTTGAGGCCAGTTCATTGGCTATATTTAAGAGGGAGTTAGATGTGGCCCTTGTGGCTAAAGGGATCAGCGGGTATGGAGAGAAGGCAGGTACAGGATACTGAGTTGGATGATCAGCCATGATCATGTTGAATGGCGGTGCAGGCTCGAAGGGCCGAATGGCCTACTCCTGCACCTATTTTCTATGTTTCTAATTCTCTCCATAATAAAGATAAATCCCCAAACACCTGACAGATCAGAAACACTCTTCAGGAGTCAGGTGTGGATTTGTCAATGACCACTATCCGCAGAAGACTTCATGAACAGAAATACAAAGGCTGCACTGCAAGATGCACTGGTTAGCCGCAAAAATAGGTTGGCCATGTTACAGTTTGCCAAGAAGTACTTAAAAGAGCAACCACAGTTCTGGTAAAAGGTCTTGTGGACAGATGAGATGAAGATTAACGTATTTCAGAGTGTTGGCAAGAGCTCATCTGTGAAACACGGTGGTGGGGGTGTTATGGCCTGGGCATGTATGGCTGCTGAAGGTACTGGCTTCATTGATTACACAACTGCTGATGGTGGTAGCATAATGAATTCTGAAGCAGTCGTTGCATGCAAAGGATATGCAACAAAATACTAAATGTGACTAATATGGCGAGTCCGAAACTTGTTGGTTGTAGACGAAGTTTATTGCAGCCGCAATACACGAATACAGAGTTAAACAACAAGTTACAGGACAACCAATACAAACTTACTGTCTTCCTTGAAGACTTCGCCGAACTGACTAAATCGGGCGCCAAACGCGCACATGACATCGCTGGCCAATCAGCGATGTCGTTCCCTGGACCAATCCCCATGGTCGCGTTCCCACGTGACCTCGCTGGCCAATCCGAGGGTTCGACGACCTGGACCATTCTCTATGGTCGCTACATGACCCCCCCCCCAGAACCCGAGGTGCGGAACCTAGCTGGGAGCCGGATTTCGCGACCATAACGAGTACGGAGAGGGACAGCCTGAACCACAGGAGCCGGAGGTTCCGGACTTGGTGGAACAGCCGGAACGAGAGGTTCTGGAGGAACTACCGGCACGGGGGGTCCTGGAGGAACTGCCGAAACGGGGGGTCCTGGAGGAACTGTCGGAACGGGGGTTTCTGGACTGGGCGGAACTAACGGAGGTCGGCCTCTCCTAGGGGTTTGACCGACCAGGACTGGTTGATCCGGGTCCAAATGGGCAGGTTTGAGCCGGGACACCGAGACGAGTTCACTCTTGCCGCCCATGTCTAAGGTGAAAGTAGCCGTTCCCTTACGTAAAACCCGGAACGGCCCTTGATAGACCCTCTGCAACGGGGCGCGATGGGCATCTTTACGCAGAAAAACAAACTCACAGTCCTTCAGGGAAGACGGTTCATGTACCATGGGACACCCATGACGTGAAGTCGGCACTGGAGCCAGGGAGCCCACCCGTTCCCGGAGAGATGCTAACGCTGATGGGACTGTAGGGAGCAGGGCTGAAGGGTCCGGAAACAGATCTCCGGGTACTCGAAGTGTCGAGCCATATACTAGCTCTGCGGACGACGCACCGAGATCTGGCTTAGGAGCAGTCCGGATGCCCAAAAGAACCCAAGGGAGTTGGTCTACCCAGTCCGGGCCTTCAAGCCTTGCACTGAGGGACGCCTTAAGTTGGCGGTGGAACCTTTCTACGAGTCCATTTGCCTGGGGGTGATATGCAGTTGTGGGTTGTAACTTGGACCCGTACAGTTCCGCCAGCGCGGCCCAGAGGGACGAAGTGAACTGTGGCCCTCTGTCAGTTGTAATAACTGCCAGGACCCCGAAACGAGCTACCCAATGAAGGGCCAAAGTCCTAGCACAAGACGCTGACGAGATATCAAACAATGGGAAAGCCTCTGGCCACCGGGTGAACCGATCCACCACCGTGAGGAGGTGGGTGTAGCCCCGGGAGGAAGGCAAAGGCCCGACCAAATCCACGTGGATGTGGAAAAAACGAAAAGCCGGGACCTCGAAATCCTGTACGGGGGGCTGGACGTGGCGCTGGACTTTAGCGGTCTGACAGGGCACGCAGGAACGTGCCCACCCCGCTACCTGTTTCCGCAGGCCATGCCAGACAAACCTCGCTGCTACCAAGGCAGAGGTGGAGCGGATGGACGGGTGCGCCAGCCCATGAATGGCATCGAAAACCCGGCGCTGAAGGGAGGGCGGTACTACCGGCCTGGGACGAGGAAGAGAAACATCGCACCAGACTTTCGTGCCCTCCGACCCACAAGCTACCTGGGCCAACTTCAATCCCGAAGTGGTGGACTGGTAAGCCGAAACGGTATCCGCTAGGAGCTGTGCCTCCGCGAGCTCCTGGGGATCCACTTCGCAGTCCACCGCCGAAATAGGGGGAAAAGCAGGTCTAGACAGGGCGTCAGCAACGGCATTAAGCTTACCCGCGATATGACGGACATCTGTGGTAAATTCGGAGATAGCAGTCAGGTGCCGCTGCTGGCGGGCCGACCATGGGTCAGACAATTTCAAAAAAACAAATGTTAATGGCTTGTGGTCCGTAAATGCCACAAATGGGCGGCCCTCGAGGAAATACCTGAAATGACGGACAGCTAAATAGAGAGCTAGAAGCTCTCGGTCAAATGCGCTATATTTCAGCTCGGCCGAATTTAGTTGCCGGCTGAAAAACGCTAAAGGCTGCCAACGGCCACCGACCTGCTGCTCCAGAACCCCACCCACCGCCACGTCAGAGGCGTCAACCGTCAGGGCCGTGGGGGCGGAGGGGCTCGGATGGACCAACATGGTGGCGTCTGCCAAGGCTGCCTTAGCTGCCGTAAAAGCCGACTCTGCGGTCGGGGACCACAACAACTCTACCGGATTCCCTGCAAGGCATTGGAAAAGCGGGCGCAGGACTCGCGCCGCTGCCGGAACGAATCTATGGTAGAAATTAACCATGCCTACGAACTCCTGCAGCCCTTTTACTGTGGTGGGCCTGGGAAAAGCCCGGATAGCTTCCACCTTCTCGGGCAAAGGGGCGGCGCCGGCAGGAGTAATTCTGTGCCCTAGAAAATCGAGGGCAGGCAGGCCGAATTGACATTTGGAGGGTTGGATAATGAGCCCGTGGTCTTGGAGCCGCTGGAACACGGTCCGCAAATGGGCCTGGTGTTCCTGCACTGAGGGGCTGGCTACCAGGATGTCGTCTAAATAAATAAACAAAAAGGGTAAACCCCGGCCCACGCGGTCCATCAGCCGCTGGAAAGCCTGTGCCGCGTTCTTTAAACCGAAAGGCATACGCAACCATTCAAACAACCCGAACGGAGTAATAGTTGCAGTTTTTTGTATGTCCTCCGGTCTCACCGGAATCTGATGGTATCCTCGCACCAAATCGATTTTGGAAAACACCACCGCTCCTTCCAGCCCAGATGAAAAGTCCTGTAGGTGCGGTATGGGGTAGCGATCAGCCGTGGTGACAGCATTGAGACGCCGATAATCGCCACATGGCCTCCACCCCCCAGATGCCTTGGAGACCATGTGTAACGGCGAGGCCCATGGGCTGTCAGACTGACGGACAATTCCCATTTCCTCCATCTTCCTGAACTCCGCCCTTGCCACCACCAGTTTGTCTGGCGGTAGTCTCCTGGCCCGAGCGAAAACGGGAGGGCCTTCGGTGCGGATGTGATGGACCACACCGTGCTTAGCCGAAGGTGCGTCAAAACGTTGGACGAGCAGCTCTGGGAACTCTGCCAGAATCGCAGCATATGAGTCGGGGGCCGCGACGACGGCCTGGACAGTAGGGCTGGGCGAGGAGGCGATTGTCGGAGCGACGTGCTCATCTTCGGCGGAGGGTCGGAGGTCGTTACCGCGGACATCAGGAACCAGTGAAAAAGCCCAGAGAAAATCTGCGCCCAGGATCGCTTGTTTGACGTCGGCTATGATGAATGGCCATTCGTACGTGCGGAGGCCTAACACAAGGGACATCTTCCGTGTACCGAAAGTGCGAATTGGGCTGCCATTAACCGCGATGAGGGTGGGACCTGTCTTACCCGATCTGGTTTCGAGGTCGGTCGGCGGCACTATGCTGGCGATGGCTCCCGTGTCTACCAAAAATTCTGTGTCCGTGAATCGATCATGGACATAGAGGCGCCGGTTCTGGCCAATCGTAACTGCCCCTATGTACGATCGGCCGAGGCATTTCCCGCGAAGGTACAAGGCAAACGACAGTTGCGGGATTCGTTACCCCATCGTAGGTGATAATAGCACCAGCCGCGCTTGTGCGGATCTTTTTGGCGGGCTTTCGGAGAATTGGCGGGAGACGTGGCGCCATCTTGCCGTCGCTGTGGCGTGGTCACCGATGTCGAGACTTTGTTGATTGAACCACTTGCCTTGTTTTTTGCCGCTATGAGCGCGTCCGCTTTCGCTGCATATGCTTCGGGGTCCTTAAAAGAACAATCCGTAAGCAGCAGTCGGACATCCTCGGGAAGTTTCTCGCGGAATGCCTGTTCAAACATCGGGCAATCCGTATGCTCACCGGCTAGCATCATCATTTCGGCCATGAGGACGGAAGGCAGTCGGTCTCCAAGATCCGGTAGGTGCAGAAGTTTTGCCGCACCACCATGCTTATTAAACCCGAAGGTTCGCAGTAATACCTTCTTCATGGCCTCGTACTTGTCCTCCGCAGGTGAATTTACGATGAACCGCATCACGCGCTTGGTTGTGTCCGGCGATAGAGCGCTGACGAGGTAGAAGTACTTCGTGGATTCGTCCGACACCTTCTTTATATGGAATTGAGCCTCGGCGTGGATAAACCAAGCTTGCGGTGCGTATGTCCAAAATAACGGAAGATGAACGCCTGCCGCGCTTGACTCCGGTGTGCCCTGCTCGGTCATCGTCAACGAGGCGTCGGGTTCCTGCTCAGTCGGTGATCGTCCAGATCACGTCGGGGTCACCAATATGGCGAGTCCGAAACTTGTTGCTTGTAGACGAAGTTTATTGCAGCCGCAATACACGAATACAGAGTTAAACAACAAGGTACAGGACAACCAATACAAACTTACTGTCTTCCTTGAAGACTTCGCCGAACTGACTAAATCGGGCGCCAAACGCGCACATGACATCGCTGGCCAATCAGCGATGTCGTTCCCTGGACCAATCCCCATGGTCGCGTTCCCACGTGACCTCGCTGGCCAATCCGAGGGTTCGACGACCTGGACCATTCTCTATGGTCGCTACACTACTTTCATTTACATGACATTACTGTGTCCCAAACATAATGGTGCTCTGAAATGGGGGGACTATGTATAAACACAGCTGTAATTTCTACATGGTGAAACCAAAATGTATAAAAATAGCCTTTATTAAAATCTGACAATGTGCACTTTAACCACGTGATTTTTTCTATTACAAATCTTTGTCCCAAACATTATGGAGGGCACTGTATTTAAGTGCCTCTCTGAATGCCTCTTAAATATATAGATTGTATCCGACTCCACCCCACCCCAGGTAGCAAGTTTCAGTCATCAATGTGTCGAAGAAAAACTCCTTCCTTTCACCTTAAACCTCTTCCCTTTTATAACAGTATAACAGTATAACAGAGCTTTATTTGTCGTTCGGTACCGAAGCACCGAACGAATCTACATAGCAGTCATAGAAAAACAGAACACAAGACACATGACCCCAACACAAACGTCCATCACAGTGACTCCAAACACCCCCTCACTGTGATGGAGGCAACAAAACTTCCACTCTCTTCCCCACGCCCACGGACAGACAGCTCGTCCCCGACCGACCCGCACAGTCCCCGCAAGGGGATGGAAGTCCCCCCGGCCGAATCGCACCGGGCGCTGAAACGTCTTGCGGCCGAGCCGGGCGATAGAAGGCCCCGCGACCAAGCCTTGCGCAGCAAAGTCCCGTGGTCGAGCCGCACCAGCGATGTAAAGTCCCGCAGCCGAGCCGCACCGGGCGATGTTAAGTCCCGCAGCCGAGCCGCATCGGGCGATGTTAAGTCCCGCAGCGAAGCCGCACCAGCGATGAAAAGTCCCGTGGTCGAGCCGCACCAGCGATGTAAAGTCCCGCAGCCGAGCCGCACCGGGCGATGTTAAGTCCCGCGGCCGAGCCGCACCGGGCGATGTAAAGTCCAGCGGCCAAGCCGCACCGGGCGATGTTAGGCCCCGCAGCCGAGCCGCACCCCGCGCCGTGAGGAAGAGAAAAGTTTCCCCCGCCCCCCCCACCCACACCACCACCCCACACACATACACAACCAAAAAAAATACAAAAACCATCCCAACACCGACACACAACAAAAAAAAAAAGGAAAAAAGACGAACAGACTGCTAGCGAGCCGCTGCTGTTAGGCGCCGCCACTTCCGCTTTTGTTATGTAACCTATACTGGGGGAAAAGATTCTGCCCACCTGCTCTATTTATACTCTGAATATTATATGACACTCTCCAGGTCACCCTTTGTCTCCACTCCAGGGAAAGAAAATGCTGTTGATCCAATCTCTCAAAGTTCTCTAATCTAGTCTGTTCTGTACTCTCTCCTGCACAGCTATAATGTGGTAACAAGAAATGCACAAAATACTCCAAATGGTTATTTACAAAAAAGTGTTTTGTAAAATTACACAACCACCCAACTTTTCTACACCATGCCCAGATTTATCAAGGCAATTATACCTGTCTTTACACTCCCAGCAAACCATGGACTTAAACCCCAGGTCTCTCAGTTCAACATTCCTTGGCTTCCTACCTTTACTCAACTTGCATCACCTCAGATTTATTGGGATTAAATTCCATCTGTCAATGCTCCACCCATCTTTCCTTCTGTTCTATATCGGGCATTTGCCTTAAGACAATCTCTGCTGATATTGTCACCACCACCAACTTTTCTGTCATCTGAAAACTTACTTTTCATGTCTCCTACATTCGCATCCAAGTAATTAATAAATCGCAACCAGGTCTCCCTGTGCTTGTCCTTGCAGTGAACCACTGGTTGTGGGTTTTTCAGTCAGAGTTGTGAATCTGTGGAATTCTCTGCGTCAGAAGGCAGTGGAGGCCAATTCTCTGAATGCATTCAAGAGAGAGCTTGATAGAGCTCTTAAGGATAGCGGAGTCAGGGGGTAGGGGGAGAAGGCAGGAACAGGGTACTGATTGAGAATGATCAGCCATGATTACATTGAATGGCGGTGCTGGCTCGAAGGGCTGAATGGCCTCCTCCTGCACTTATTGTCTATTGTCCAATCGAAAAAGCATCCTTCCACCATTCCGCCTCCTATCACCAAGCCAACTTTCGATCTAATTAGCAGCTTGCATTGGATCCTGTGAACTCCACCTCTGGACCAGTCTACCATGTAGGACATTGACAAATGCCTTATTAAAGTCCATCTGGACAATGTATAAGCCCTACCTTCTCAGTTACCTCCTAAAATGTAGTCAAACTAGTGAGGCAGGATCTCTTCCACATTGTAAGATTTGAGAAGTTTTCCCTCATTCTGCAAATCAATAAAACCAAAGAGCTGCAGTTTGGGCATTTTATACGGGACTGGGGCTGATAGCGGAGAAAGGCTGCGGTCAGTTTTTTAACAAGGGATGTCACAATCAGGGGGTCCCAAGATGGCCGCGGGACCTCGTGACCAGCCACAAAAGCAAAAACCCCACAGCCCAGTCTCTAGATTTCTGCAAAGCCACGGCCAGAATAGATGGATATTGGCCATGCAGAAACCTGCAAAACCAGGTCGAAGTCCAGACACTGGGGCACTGACATCAGCATACTCACAATGCCCCAAGCCGACCTACACAGTTAATCTCGTTAAGGGGGCACAATAGCCCATAGAAACCTACCTGGCCAGTGATGGGAAACCAGTTAAACCCATCACCTCTTAACGAGAAACAGATTAACAGACCGTCTAGCCATCACCGGTACCCCCGGACATAACGCAGAACAAAGAGAAAACTCAAAACCTATCTTTGAAACAACGAGATCCCGAGATCTGGCGGGAGATAGGACGGGTCAGGATTAGTATAACTGGCCACGATTTTTGGGTTTTCAAGGAAGGAGAAACTCACGCAAGACACAACAGGCACAAGCACAGCACGGACAACAGGAGCACAAGGACAGGAACACAGGCAGCGTAGTCGGGTTGCGCTGAGCAGAGGCGATCGCGAACGAGAACGACCCCTGGGCAAGGTGAAGCCCGGGACCACTCGAAAGACCGAGACGACCCTTCCACAGCTACCTAATCGGAGGAAACAGCACGAACAGCCAGTAACCCCAGTAATAGCCCCATGGTGAGCATGTACCCCGATCCTGCACATAGTTTAGTGTAGAGGGGAGGGTGGTTTTAATTAACATGGGTGTAAGTGTATATGTGTTGGCCAATTTTACGATGTGTCATACGTTCCCCATCTTACAGTCAAGTATATGTCTTATAGAACATTGCGTTTAAGATTCAGAGACAAAGTATTCATGTAATTGTGAACTGTGTCAAAGTATTCGTGTAGTTATGCATATGTCTAATAGAACTGTGTAATAGAACTGTGTCAAAGTATTCGTGTAATTATGTATATGTCTTATAGAACTGTGTCAAAGCATTCATGTACCATAGTCCCAAGCGCTCAATAAAAGCCTTTTTCCGTTTAAACCCTGGTCTTCAAATCTGGTCTGGTTGAATTTTTCTGCACTATCAACGCTCCTGCATCTAAGTCCAGTGTCTAGAACCGTAGGGGGTGAGTGGGTCGAACCACTCACGGAGAACCAGTGTGCGCGGCCTGGTCGAGGGACCAGAGCAAGGCACGGGGACCTTAGGTCGGGCGAAAGCTCGGCGCAGAAACCCCTTACAACATAAAGCCTTGCCAAATATCCCTTAACAGTCTGCTGCCTTTCTGTAAGGTATATCCCTATGGATTTTCTCACCACTGACTCATTGGCCCGCGGTTATTTACCTGGCTTACTGCTACTACCCTTCTGAAAGGAACAAGACTGGGTGATTTAAATTCCAGGGAGGCCATCACCAAATGTGGGGAAAACTGAAGAACATGTTGGTATCATATGTTCACCGTACAAATCTTTTGCTTTAACATTGCGGCCAGGATGAAGCTTTCACTCTGGCGTTAGCCCACCTCATTTTTCATAAACGCACTGGAGTGAGATGGCGATCACTGGTGCTGGGTTCCCATTTGCGGAATAAGATGTCACAGTGGCGGTTCTCATAGCTGCTGACTCACAGCAGCACTTACCCAGCTTTGTTCCAGACCTCCCGAGCAGTGTGGATTTTGCATGTTTTGCGTTAGTTTGGGTTTTCTCCTGCTGCTCCAGTTTCTCCCCACATCCCCAAACTTATGAATTGGTGAGTTAATTACAGACTACAAATTGCTTCTGTGATATAGGAGAGGTTAAATTGGGGTTGTTGATATGAATGTGCAGAATAAAATGAAGTTTTAATTTGGATTTTAGTGTACAAAATGGATGGTTGATGGTGGGTGTAGACTTGAAGGCCTGAAGGATCTGTTTCTGTGTGTATTTCTGTTACTCCTTGACACCTTCCCACTTCCTCAAATGGCCCATTGCCAACAAAATGGAAGACTGGATTATGCGTGTTCTGCATGGGCAATACTCCAGCCGGCAAGCCCTGGATGAAGTGATCCTATCCAGAGTTTCTCAAACGTATATGTTTCATGGGGACAGAAAGCTAAAAGAAAACAAATAGCACTTGGCCAGCGTAGTTTTATGAAACAAAGTTAGATTTGTTTTTGTTTTTATTCATTTCTCTGTACAATCACAAAAAGCCATCAAGGTTTCATTAACTCCTACTTTAATGGTCAAGTGAAGTTGGTTTTAAAGGAACTTTGAGCAATATGCATACCTTTCATAGAACACTGATGTAAAATGGAGCTGCTGCTGCTTTGGAAATTGACCCCTCAATATCAACTATTTGATTACTTTCTGTACAAATACACCATATTTTTCAGTAAAACCAATACACGACAAATCTCCCCTTCAAAAATAAGCGATTTATGGGCTTGTGGACACAAATACTGCACACTTCAGTGCAAGTTTCCTTGCAGATAGAATCTCGCAACAAAACAGAAAGAAAAAATGCAGTTCAATACATAGTCTAAACTAAACAATCTACAGGTTTTTTTTCTCAAAACTTGAAACTAAGCTGATGTTAAGTGCAATTTAAATTTTTTTTTTAAAGCTTAGCAACCAATCCTTAACAATAAATACCAAATGTGAAGTTTAAGAAATCCATGTAGATTCAGATACAAAAGGAAAATGTCTATTTATTGAAGACACGGATCTAACCGACCTGAATAATAGGTGTGACAAATTACAAGTTAGGAGTTCAACCAAATATTTCTGCGAATGAGCCAATCTGTTAGTAGCCGTTGACAAGACAAAATCCTCAATTTGCACATTATATACAAAGTAATGATCTATTAAGTAGAAATTCCTAACTTGCAAATATACAAATTATCTAGCAAGTACAAACAGTCTTGAAATTCAGCCTGGGAATGTATGTGCTGTGTTTGGAGAGAGCATTAACCTCAGCTGTTACGGGGCCTCATTGGTTCTCGAGTTATTCACCCAAGCAGGCTTCAAAAATCAGAATTAATATTAACTTGTTTCAAATGTTCTAAGTAGGGGGGAATTGGTGATTGTGTTTAAATCTGAAAACTAATTGCGGTCGGTGTACATTTTGTGGGGTGCGACTGGCTGAGATTACAACTGGGGCAGCTTGTCCACTGGAGTGTCAAATTTGAATTCGGCAGGAAAAAGGTCGGCAGCACGCGGGTAGATGAGCCTGTAGGACTGCCGGATGGTGACGTCAGCCACACCTGCAATGTCTCCAATTTCTACAGAGGTAAAAGAGGGCAACAATTAGATCATGATTGCACCCGGTCTTCAGTACCTACTGATACGCTGTCAGAGAGTCGTGGAATATAGCACAGAGACAGACTCTTCAGCCCAAATCGTCCATTTGTGGAGGGTACAGTGGTAGACAATAGACAATAGGTACAGGAGGAGGCCATTCGGCCCTTCGAGCCAGCACCGCCATTCAATGTGATCATGGCTGATCATTCTCAATCAGTACCCCGTTCCTGCCTTCTCCCCATACCCCCTGACTCCGCTATCCTTAAGAGCTCTATCTAGCTCTCCCTTGAATACATTCAGAGAATTGGCCTCCACTGCCTTCTGAGGCAGAGAATTCCACGGATTCACAACTCTCTGACTGAAAAAGTTTTTCCTCATCTCAGTTCTAAATGGCCTACCCCTTATTCTTAAACTGTGGCCCCTTGTTCTGGACTCTCCCAACATTGGGAACATGTTTCCTGCCTCTAACGTGTCCAACCCCTTAATAATCTTATACGTTTCGATAAGATCTCCATAGAGTCGCTGCCTTACAGTGGCAGAGACCCAGGTTTGATCCTGACTGCAGTGCTGTCTGTACGATGTTGTTTGTACATTCTCCCCGTGTCCAGATATCACAAAAAGCTAGAGTAACTCAGCGGGTCAGGCAGCATCTCAGGAGAGAAGGAATGGGTGACGTTTCAGACTGAAGACCCGAAACGTCACCCATTCCTTCTCTCCTGAGATGCTGCCTGACCCGCTGAGTTACTCTAGCTTTTTGTGATACCTTCTATTTGTACCAGCATCTGCAGTTATTTTCCTACGCTACTTCTCCCTGAGTCCATGTGGGATTCCCCACGGGTGCTCCGGTTTCCTCCCACATTCCAAAGACGCGCAGGTTTGTAGGTTAATTAGCTTGGGTAACATTGTAAATTGTCCCCAGTGTGTCGGGCAGTGCTAGTGTACAGGGTGATGCACTAGTCGGCGTGGACTCCGTGAGCCGAAGAGCCGGTCTCCACACTGTATCTCTAACGACTAACACCAACCTAGATGCCCGATCTAAGCTAGTCCCATTTGCTTGCGTTTGGCCCATATCCCTCTAAACCATTCCTATCCATGCACTGGCCAAAATGTCTTAGAAGGCACAATTGTATCCATTTCGATAGCTTCCGCTGGCAGCTCATTCTAGATTGACACCACTGAGTGAAAAGGTTGCCCGTGGTTGATCTTGTGGCTCCGTGCCACTATCTGCTTCATTCCAGATCCCACAAGTCTACATCGTCCGTAGAAGATTCCAGGGACTCACTATATTCTGCAAGAATTATTTTCTTACTGCTTCGGAATGACCGTCACAGCGTTTTGAGACACTGACACCATGTTCTTGGACACCACAAGCTCATGTCTACCATCAGGCCACATAAGAATTCTAAACATTAATGATGTGAAGTATAAAATCCATAGACTTGTGAGAAAGTTGTGAATCTGTGGAATCAGTCAGAGAGTTGTGAATCTGTGGAATTCTCTGCCTCAGAAGGCAGTGGAGGCCAATTCTCTGAATGAATTCAAGAGAGAGCTAGATAGAGCTCTTAAGGATAGCTGAGTCAGGGGGTATTGGGAGAAGGCAGGAACAGGGTACTGATTGAGAATGATCAGCCATGATCCCATTGAATGGCGGTGCTGGCTTGAAGGGCCGAATGGCCTACTCCTGCACCTATTGTCTATTGTAAAATGTATGATACACAAGCATTGTACTGTGGCGGCTCCCAAGGGTCGGGCCATTCCACTATCGAACCCCTCGGCACGGGAATGGACTAGTCCGGGGGCGGCCCCTAGCTACAGGGATAAAGCGCAGGGGTTTAGGCGCGATTGTTCTCTTGCAGATCCGACTGGACAAGAGAACAACAGCAAATAAAATACCTCCCGAAACACCGGGCTCCTCGCCTTCATTTCGGGCCTATCGCCGCGCCACAGTATCCAAAATCATTTACAATGAATTAATTCATTGAACTTTTACGTTTGGAGCTTGGGAGGTGAAGAGGTGGTCTAGACACAAATAGATCTTAGCTAACATTCCTGTGTGTGCTACATTCCTGTGTGTGCTACATTTTCTTGAAAGTTTATGGATTTTATACTTAAATCAGACCCACATCACTCAGTCTTGAACAACGGGCAAGTAGGATACTACTTACCTTTCTGCGTCCTTTTATCTGCAGAGGCCTGTGATGCCATATAAATTGCTGCTGCAGCCACAGAGATTGGGCTTCTACCGGGCACCAAATCCAGTTCCACGGCCTTTCTCGCGATGTGCGTGGCTGCCATTTGAACCTGTTTAGGCAATCCCAAGTTTGAACAGAACCGGGACATGAAGTCTCCTGTGGTGATGAGGTCCACGCTGGTTTCCAAAGCTTTCAAAATTAGCTTGAAGCAGCGGCCTATTTCCTTCTTCGGGATTCTGGACACCGCGCAAATTTCTAACGGTAAAAGTGACAAGAGTGTTAGATGGACTCGGGTCAAGCATCAATCAATGGCATGAACAAGCTCAGACGTCTGAGCTGAATGAGGGCATTAAATGATTCTCAGAAAAAAAAAAAAATGTTTATATTAAATTGCAAGTACCCAGCAAAAGTTTCCAGACACTTGGAAAAGACTGCATATGTACTCGACCCATACAACCAACTTTTAACAACAAGCTAAGTAAGCCCGTGGACAACTTTACACCCTGTTGAACTCAAGATTTATATACGCATTGATTAATGGCATTTATACAAAACTGGTGGGCAGCAATTTAATGTATTTATGCGCCGTACATTGGGTATTAAAATGACCATCATAGTCATGATTGGTTCGGTGCAGTAAAATCATTTAAAATCACCATAGAACAAGAGATTGCTTGTTAGGCTCCCAGCAAATGCTCAGCTTGCACTAACCATTGAAGTTTCCGTTAGGATCAGCTACAGGGGCTGAAATCCCTTGCATTGAACTGTCAGCCGGACCAACAATTCTGAATTGTTCACCCCTCCACAGTAAATCTCTTCTCCTGCACCCGCAGCCCAAATACAACGCTGCTTACTTTACCAGGCCATACGTGAGACAGTAACTGGCATACACAATACAGTTAACTGGGTACGAAGGTCTATTCATGTCTCTAATGTTCAGTTGAGATGGAAAAACTCTTGAGGTTTGACCACATTTAACTATATTGTTATATCTAAATGTCTGAAAAACATTTTAAAAAATCATCCTTGATCTAGTTTCAACTAGACCCAGTTGGGTCCAAATCTCTCCTGCGGCCCTCTCCTGGGGCAAACCTCTCCAACTGATGCTGCTACGAGCCGGCAAACCTTTCCAACTGACGAGGCGGGGAGTGTCTCCCGGGGCCATGGGCAGGCAAGGGGGTACAGGGAAGGGGAGAGTGTGCCACTCACCTCGACCCCGTGCGGCCAGCGGCGAAGCCAGAGTGAGCCGTTCACCCAAAGCCTCTCCTGCATTGGTGTAGCACCCTCCCCTACTCAGCCCTCCCCCTCCACTGCCCTCTCCCCTCCTCCCCCCCACCAACCCGCACTCCCCTGCCCCCCCCATCCCACGTGGGGCACGGATCAATCGGGCATCGCTCTTGATTGAATCCCTTTTTTTAAAAAATGTGCCGCGCTCCACCCATGTGGGACATCACTCTGGCGGGTCCCGCACCCAGCCGGCATCGTGAGCGCCCCCCCCCCCCCCCCCCTCATTGGCCGTCACTCCGGCGGTCCCATTGTGACGTCACACGCTGAACATGGCAAGAAACTGTTTTTATAAGGGAATTTTAAACTTTAAAATCTCTGTAACTTAAAAAATAGGAGACCAATTTGAATGAAACTTGGACGAAAGGGTCCCCAGGACATAGGGGAGTAAGGTGGTCCTAAAATTGTAGTGCTATTGTGTGACGGGGGCTCAAAAACACAGTTGATAACAAACATCCTAACATATATACATCAACCCTCATAACAAATAACAAACAGAGAGTTTTAGAAATAAAATTCTATATATATATATAGAAATAAAAATATATGGGGTGAACATCTGCTCTCAGCTAAGTACGAGTTTATTAAATTAAACTCTACCATTTAATACTTGTACCAACATCAAAAATGGATCAATTAGATGCAAAGTTCTTGTACACTATCCAAACAACATCTAATCAATTTCCACTTTTAACACCATAGCAAATCTGCCAGTAAGTGCTAAATGAAGGAACATTTTGTTTGGTAGACACATACCTACGGAGTACTGGATTGAGCTGGCTCAAAATGATTTGACTTTTAAGGACCTTACAGAGAACAGACTCCTATCCCATCTCTCTGGATATAAATCCAGGTAGTAGAGGTGAAAAAAAAGTATTAACTCAAATGACCACCAAATTCCCATCCGAGCTTTGGCCAGGTGTAGAAAATGGAAAGGTTAGGTCTTAAATTTTAAAAAACTGCTGCCTTACTCCTTTTGCTCAGCCTCGCATGACTGATGAACCTGAAGCACACCTCAGAGAGGCAAGCAGCTGTTCTCAGAGCAGTGCACCCTGGCTTGAGAAAGCGCTTGCTGACAGAAACCATGGGTCTTTAGATATACAATAGACAATAGGTGCAGGAGGAGGCCATTCGGCCCTTCGAGCCAGCACCGCCATTCAATGTGATCATGGCTGATCATTCTCAATCAGTACCCCGTTCCTGCCTTCTCCCCATACCCCCTAACTCCGCTATCCTTAAGAGCTTTATCTAGCTCTCTCTCTTGAATGCATTCAGAGAATTGGCCTTCACTGCCTTCTGAGGCAGAGAATTCCACAGATTCACAACTCTCTGACTGAAAAAGTTTTTCCTCATCTCAGTTCTAAATGGCCTACCCCTTATTCTTAAACTGTGGCCCCTTGTTCTGGACTCCCCCAACATTGGGAACATGTTTCCTGCTTCTAACGTGTCCAACCCCTTAATAATCTTATACGTTTCGATAAGATCTCCTCTCATCCTTCTAAATTCCAGTATACAAGCCTATATAGGGGCTTAATGGGTCACTTCTCATTCTAAAACCAGCTTTGAGCTAAGTAAAGGGGGAAAACCTGATGCGAGGCAACCCAGGTACATCAGTTTTACCTTTAATTCGGCACCAAAGCGGAGTTTTGACAGATTCCATCCCTCTAATATATACAAAATACCAGACAATACTGTTCATCAGTTTTTGGAGCAGAAATAGACCATCAAGTCTACTCCGCCATTCAATCATGGCTGATCTATCTTTCCCGCTCAACCCCACTCTCTTACTTTCTCCCCATAATTCCTGACACGCGTACCAATCAATGGGGAAGCGGTCCCAATGTCCTGACCCACAAATAACACCAGCAAAAGCACAATCTGGTCATTTAGCTGACTGCTGCTTGTTCAACTCACTCTCGCGCAAATTAGTTCCCGTGCACAATGCAAGAGTGGCTGCATTTCTGAAGCCTTTGGAATGCCCCAGAGTGACGCGAGAGGTACAATCCAAGTCCTTTTTATTTCTTTGTTGAAGATTTCAGATTTGTAATTCAGCAGACTCCCAATCACTCTTTTTATATGGGTTCTCTGGATGTAGGCAAGATTGAAGTTGTGATCCATTAGTTGTTAGGATGGTAATGGGCCTTCTGGACAAACTGTAGCTTTGTTACAATAGCTATCCTACAATGAGCTTACATAACAAATTTATGATTTAGCCTTCAGGAAGGAACATTGAAGCGCATCAGAGTCGTGGAGCTGTACAACATGGAACGTGCCACTCAAATTGGCATTCTGGGCTAGTCCCACTTGCCTGCATTTGGCCCATTGTCAGCTAAACCCTTCCTATCCATACATCTGCCTAAATATCTTTTAAACGTCGTAATTGTATCTGCTTCTATTACTCCATTCTTGTGTTGTAACTACATTGTTAAAATTCTACTAGTGTGGTTTCTTATCCACTCAATTACAGGGAGATTGGGGTGTGGACGTGAGTCAGGATTGTCCGTGAGTCAGAAGAGCAATTGCCTGCCTTAATTCCTTGGCAAGACATTAAATACCTCAAGCCGTAGTACATTTCACAGATTTCTTTTCTTGGCTGTCACAAAATATGGGCAAAGCAAAGAGTGAAAAGCCATTCCTTGTGATAGAGAGGGCACAGCAGATTTCCATCTTGGATAGCAACGAGCATCTCAATCAAGAATTACACCTTTATCATTTTAGAAATGTAATTCTATTCCATCGCAGTCTAGGCTTGACCCTTGTAGTGGAGAAGCTCTGATGGTGATGACACAGCACTGCTCTACTCTTTATCCATGGTGAAACACTGCGATGTTCTATGGAGGCCCTATGGCGAATCACTGATCATTAGTGTTGTAATTGAAGTCAAAAGGATGGAGATGATTAACTGGAACTTTTGGTGTATCTGCCATTTTCTCGACCGTTGGGATGTCACCAAGTTCTCTTTTATTACGTTGGGGATGAACACCAGACACCAGTGAGCATGTCCGTTTCTGACCTTGGGGTAGAAGGTAGATGTTGAAAAGTCGCTTAAATTTGATGGAGGACAACATGTTGACGATGACCCACAGTTCCCACCAATCATTGAACTCTTCTTCAGTTACAGCTTCGAGCACCAAATAGTTTCCTTCTGAATTCCCAAAGACTCGGTGCTACGTTCTGAAGCAAGTCCACTATGTTACATTCAGCTCGTGTCCATGACTGGATCCAGGTTGCGGTGTGATGTCTAATTAAAAACTGTTAGCACAACTATTATTTTTACCGGAACCAAAAATTTCTATTGAAAGCTAGTTAGAATTTATGGAATTAAGACTTAATTGAAAACATGTACTTTATAATTTAGAATTCCAGGTCCTCTTTACCTTTGAATGTCCGTGGCACACCTTCTTGTCTACAGGCAATATATAAACAGGCAGATGCAATGGCATCGTTGCTCCTTCCCTTTAGACTCTTTTGTTCATATACCTGCTTAAATAAATTATTTGTCCGATCCTGACAAGTGAAAAGGAAGAAAATATTGAATTAAGTTAGAGTTCTTTGATTACTAGTAATACTAAAACATGTGATCATTAAATTACAGGAACAATACCGCGCAAAACAAAAGCGTCACCAACTTACAACTATATTTCTGGGCAGATTTATCCTATCAGACATATTGCTGATTTCCTTAAACGCATTCATCATTGCCCGATCAGAACTACTCATCGTCCGGCGGTTTTGGTATTTTGCATTCCCAAACTCGTCAAAGCTCGCTGATCCAGTACCCTGCGAAGGAATGCAAAGCAAGTAACATTCCCAAAATGTAGAAACAGGGAACTACAGGTGCTGCTTTACACAAAAAGGCACAAAGTGCTGGAGTTCACGTTAAAGGATTAGGCCATTCGGCTCATCGAGTCTACTCTCCATTCAATCATGGCTGATCTCTGCCCCCGAATCCCATTTTCCTGCCTTAACCCTTGACACCCGTTCTAATCAAGAATTTGTCTATCTCTGCCGTAGAAATATCCACTGACTTGGCCTCTGCGGCAATGAGTTCCATAGATTTACCACCCTCTGACTAAAGAAGTTCCTCCTCACCTCCTTTCTAAAAGAGCACCCTTTAATTCTGGGGCTATGACCTCTGGTCCTAGTCTCTCCCACCAGTGGAAACATCCTTTCCACATCCACTCTGTCTATGCCTTTTATTATTCTGTAACTCAGTGGGTCAGGCAGATCACACAGAGGTGGCGTTTTGGGTCAGGACCCTTCTTCAGACATGAAGACCGTCTCTAAACATTATTTTAGATGGTGGGGAAGATGCTGGAGTCAATTATAAAAGACGAAATTGCTGAGCATTTGGATAGCAGTAACAGGATCATTCCGAGTCAGCATGGATTTACGAAGGGGAAATCATGCTTGACAAATCTACTGGAATTTTTTGAGGATGTAACTAGGAAAATTGACAGGGGAGAGTCAGTGGATGTGGTGTACCTCGACTTTCAGAAAGCCTTCGACAAGGTCCCACATAGGAGATTAGTGGGCAAAATTAGAGCACATGGTATTGGGGTAGGGTACTGACATGGATAGAAAATTGGTTGACAGACAGAAAGCAAAGAGTGGGGATAAATGGGTCCCTTTCGGAATGGCAGGCAGTGACCAGTGGGGTACCGCAAGGTTCGGTGCTGGGACCCCAGCTATTTACGATATACATTAATGACTTAGACGAAGGGATTAAAATTACCATTAGCAAATTTGCAGATGATACTAAGCTGGGGGGTAGTGTGAATTGTGAGGAAGATGCAATAAGGCTGCAGGGTGACTTGGACAGGTTGTGTGAGTGGGCGGATACATGGCAGATGCAGTTTAATGTAGATAAGTGTGAGGTTATTCACTTTGGAAGTAAGAATAGAAAGGCAGATTATTATCTGAATGGTGTCAAGTTAGGAGGAGGGGGAGTTCAACGAGATCTGGGTGTCCTAGTGCATCAGTCAATGAAAGGAAGCATGCAGGTACAGCAGGCAGTGAAGAAAGCCAATGGAATGTTGGCCTTCGTAACAAGAGGAGTTGAGTATAGGAGCAAAGAGGTCCTTCTACAGTTGTACCGGGCCCTGGTGAGACCGCACCTGGAGTACTGTGTGCAGTTTTGGTCTCCAAATTTGAGGAAGGATATTCTTGCTATGGAGGGCGTGCAGCGTAGGTTCACTAGGTTAATTCCCGGAATGGCGGGACTGTCGTATGTTGAAAGGCTGGAGCGATTGGGCTTGTATACACTGGAATTTAGAAGGATGAGGGGGGGTCTTATTGAAACATATAAGATAATTAGGGGATTAGACACATTAGAGGCAGGAAACATGTTCCCAATGTTGGGGGAGTCCAGAACAAGGGGCCACAGTTTAAGAATAAGGGGTAGGCCATTTAGAACGGAGATGAGGAAGAACTTTTTCAGTCAGAGAGTGGTGAAGGTGTGGAATTCTCTGCCTCAGAAGGCAGTGGAGGCCAGTTCGTTGGATGCTTTCAAGAGAGAGCTGGATAGAGCTCTTAAGGATAGCGGAGTGAGGGGGTATGGGGAGAAAGCAGGAACGGGGTACTGATTGAGAGTGATCAGCCATGATCGCATGGAATGGCGGTGCTGGCTCGAAGGGCTGAATGGCCTACTCCTGCACCTATTGTCTATTTAGAATACAGAACAGTACAGGAACAGTCCCTTCAGCCTACAATATCTGTGTCAAACAGGATGCCACTTTGAACTGCACATGACCCATATCATTTCATTCTCTGCATTTGCATATCCATGTGCCTATTCAAAAGCATCTTAAATGCCACTATCATTGTTTTACTCCACCACCACCCCTGGCAGTACATTCCAGGCACTCAGCACTCTGAGTAAACAAAACTTGCCCCACTCATCTCCTGTAAACTTTGCCCTCACCTGAAAGCTATGCCAATTGCAAAATACTGGCCCAAGATCAATAAAAGTGAGTCTCTCTTTCCTGTCTTACAAATACAAAGCTTTTGTTTGACCAATGTCCAACAAAATCAAAGACGACCCACCTTGGACATTCCTTCTCCCCACTCCCGTCGGGCAAAAGATACAGAAGCTTAAAGCGTGCACCCCAAAGCTTTCACTCTTCTCACTTCTTTCACTCTGTCAGACTTCTGATCAGCTCTATCATAAGCTAGGGTACTGTCTGATTCACCTCTACCCCACTGGGGACATTGGGCTGTGTGTTTGGAGCACTACAATGGTGAGAACTATGATCTGCAACCTGTACCTTTCCCTTTGCTCTACTTATAGTAATTGATTGTATTTATGTTTAGTATTATCTGATCTGATCGCCTCCAAAACATTTTCACTGTACCTTGGTAGACATGACAATATAAACTGAAATCTTATCCATTTCAGAACAGTGTAAGGGGGTGTTAGGAGTGAAGAGGTTTATCAACTGCAAACACTGTTTAAAGTCTGCAAATATGCAGAAAAACAAGCATGGAAAGTACTGCAAATCGCAGAATGAAAGAAAGGCATGCACAGTGGGGAGTCTTGCAATTCAACGAAAATAATAACTTATAATTAAGTGGTGGAGAAATTTTAGAACAATATTAGTCATAGTAGGAGTGTTTTATTAAATGATATTACCGCTTACATTTCATTTATCAGTCACATTCCTACCTTTCCGATCATAGTTGACAAATCACCACCATTTAGCAGTGGATTCTGGGCATCACCGACACGAGATGGGTCTTTTGTTGCTTTGTCATTGCTAAATGTTCGCCACTCTGAGCCAACATCTATAACTCTATCACCTGTAGAAAGAGACAAAGATCAACACTGGCACGAAAATCACACTAAATTAACTATTAAACTGAGGCCTGTCCAGAGTAACATGAATATAAAATTTTCCCAACTTACAATGCTTCTACAGATATGTTAAGAGAAAAAGAGTAGCAAAGTCAAATGTGGGTCCCTTGAAGGCAGACATAAATTATTATGGGTAACAAGGAAATGACAGAAGAGTTGAACAGGTACTTCAGATCTGTCTTCACGAAGGAAGACATAAACAATCTCCCAGATGTACTAGAGGACAGAGGATCTAGGGGGATAGAGGAACTGAAAGAAATTTGCATTAGGCGAGAAATAGTATTGGGTAGACTGATAAGACTGAAGGATGATAAATCCCCAGGGCCTGATGGTCTGCATCCCAGGGTACTCAGGGAGGTGGCTCTAGAAATAGTGGACGCATAGGTGATCATTTTCCAATGTTCAATAGATTCAGTATCAGTTTCTGTGGATTGGAGGATAGCTAATGTTATCCCACTTTTCAAGAAAGGAGCGAGAGAGAAAACAGGGAATTACAGACCAGTTAGCCTGACATCGGTGGTGGGGAAGTTGCTGGAGTCAATTATTAAAGAGGTAATAACGGTGCATTTGGATAGCAGTAAAAGGATAAGTCCAAGTCAGCATGGATTTATGAAAGGGAAATCATGCTTGATTGATCTTCTGGAATTTTATGAGGAGGATAGTGTTAATGTACGGGGATCACTGGGCGGCACGGACTTGGAGGGCCGAAAAAGGCCTGTTTCCGGCTGTATATATATGATGATGATATGATGATGATGATGTGACAAGTAAAATGGATGAAGGGGAGCCAGTGGATGTAGTGTATCTAGACTTTCAGAAAGCCTTTGATAAGGTCCCACACGGGAGATTGGTGAGCAAAATTAGAGCACATGGTATTGGGGGTAGGGTGTTGACATGGATAGAGAATTGGTTGGCAGACAGGAAGCAAAGAGTAGGAGTAAATGGGTCCTTTTCAGAATGGCAGGCAGTGGCGAGTGGAGTGCCGCAAGGCTCGGTGTTGGGGCCGCAACTGTTTACCATATATATATTAATGATTTGGACCAGCGGTCTCCAAACTGTGGCCCGCGGGCCACATCCGGCCCGCCCCGAGCACGTTTCATGCTGCGGGTTCTGTGGTAGCGTGGGAACTTTTTTTCTCTTTTTTTTTAGCGGCCTATATGAATGGTGGTTTATTGTCACGTGTGCCCTGCACAGTGGAATTATTTTAGCGCAGATCACATGTGCACAATTCACCACCATATTTTGCCGCCGTTTCCAAAAGTCCAAAATCGGGTCCGCGCGCTGGATGTTCTGGAGCGGTTCCCGATCCAGGCGAGCCCCAGGGCCTCCTCCATCGCCCACGACTGGATCGGCCCGTCGATCGACGTCCCTCTCCTCGCCCGACCGACCGCCTGTGTGCCCCGGGGGAAACGACTTCTGCAGCCGACCTTGCAGGCGCTGGAGGCATTACCCCTCTCCTACTGGCCCACTCATCATGTCCGTCGTCGCCAGCGGCTCCCTCTTCCTCGGTTCTCCGGTCTTCAGGGCTGATCTCGGCAGTTTCCGAACTTACACGTCAGGTACGCTATCAAGTTGAAGGTTTGTATGCAGCTGCTGACTACAATAATAATTTTTAATTTTAATGATTTCCCGTGAGTCACTGCAACAGTGACACACATGCGGTCACTCTGCCATTATATCATATATTCCTATACGAAGGTATCACAAAACGCTGGACTAACTCAGCGGGTCAGGCAGCATCTCGGGGGAGAAGGAATGAGTGACGGTTCGGGTCAAGACCCTTCTTCAGACTGTCTGCAGGCCCACTGGTGGTCACTGTATTTTTTCTGTTTCATAAATAATTGTATACCTACAGTAAATATTCCAATATTTCAAGCTCTTTTTAAAAATTGAATATTATTTATTTGTTGCCATATAAATCTCATTAAATTTATAAAACTGATTTTTTTCCCCCCAAGGCCCACAAAACTGTGCCAAATATATAATGTGGCCCTCATGCTGAAAAGTTTGGAGACCCTTGATTTGGATGAAGGAATTAGAAGCAACACTTTCAAGTGGCAGTGTGAACTGCAAAGAGGATGTTTGGAGGTTGCAGGGTAACCTGGACAGGTTGAGTGAGTGGGCAGATGCATGGCAGATGCAGTATATAATAATATAGATAAATGTGAGGTCATCCACTTTGGCGGCAAAAACAAGGAGGCAGATTATTATCTCAATGGTGTCAGGTTAGGTATGGGGGAAGTGCAGCGAGAACTGGGTGTCCTTGTACACCAGTCACTGAAAGTTGGTGTGCAGGTACAGCAGGCAGTGAAGAAAGCTAATGGCATGTTGGCCTTCATAACGAGAGGATTTCAGTATAGGAGTAAAGAGGTTCTTCTGCAGTTGTATAGGGCCCTAGTAAGACCACATCTGGAGTATTGTGTACAGTTTTGGTCTTCTAATTTGAGGAAGGACATCCTTGTAATTGAGGCAGTGCAGGGAGATTGATCCCTGGGATGGCGGGATTGTCATATGAGGAAAGATTGAAAAGACTAGGGCTTGTATTCACGGGAGTTTAGAAGGATGTGAGGGGATCTTATAGAGACATCTAAAATTATAAAAGGACTGGACAAGCTAGATGCAGGAAAAATGTACCCAATGTTGGGGGAGTCCAGAACCAGGGGCCACAGTCTTAGAATAAAGGAGAAGCCATTTAAAACCGAGGTGAGAAAAAACTTTTTCACCCAGAGAGTTGTGAATTTGTGGAATTCTCTGCCACAGAGGGCAGTGGAGGCCAAATCACTGGATGAATTTAAGGGAGAGTTAGATAAAGCTCTGGGGGCCAGTGGAATCAAGGGATATGGAGAGAAGTTGGGCACAGTTTACTGATTGTGGATGATCAGTCATGATCACAATGAATAGTGGTGCTGGCTCGAAGGGCCGAATGGCCTCCTCCTGCACCTATTTTCTATGTTTCTGACAACGCATGGAAGGTGCATTCTAATTTTCTCAATTAAAGGCCACCATTTTATCACCTCATCATGAAAGGAATGGCATTCCAACCCACTGTATTGTCCAAAATGAACAAATGCAAACATGGATCTTGTTTACTATTGTGCCAATTAATTACATGAATTTTCACATTACTCTAGATAAAGATGCTATTTTGGACGTAATTACCCAAGGCCCCACAGATTATAACTTGGTCTCTATATTCAAGCCATTAAACATGAAGGTAGGCAGCACCTCTGACAGACAGTAGATGAAAATGTGCCAACATTACATAGATAGGTAAATTCAGCCCTGACTTAATAAAATTAATTAAAAACAATGATTATTTTCAGACTCAAATTGGACATTACATTAATAAAGCAGGTGCATTTTAAAACATTTACCATTTTTTGACTTTGCTCATACCTTGAAAATATCCATTTCAGCTAAATATTCATTAACTCACAACTTGCCAAATGCATCAATAACCAAAGGCACTTTAAGATTTGACCTCATGCTGGCACCAACAGTTGACTTTGGCAATCTCCCATTTACTTTACCATAGAAAGAGTTTGATTATACAGAATCGTGTGTTACAAAATAGGAAGAAATTTGGGCCATTATGAAAACCCATACCTGCAGATTCAGTGATAGTTTCTTCACAACTGTTATCAGACAACTGAACCATCTTATCACCAACTAGAGAGCGGTCCTGACCTACCATCTGCCTCATCGGAGACCCTTGGATTATCTTTAATCGGACTTTATCTTGCACTAAATGTTATTCCCTCTCTTTCTACTAACTCAACTCAATAAAATACAGGTTTTCGCAGTACCTCGATACACATGGCAATAAATTAAATGAAACTAAACTAAATTAATACTAGCTCCTAGCAGAATGCCATCAAATCCATTCCCCAATGGCCTTGCAAATGATTCTCATATTTGTTTATGAAGGCACTGCTTGTCTAGGTTTTCCAACAGCCTTGCAGGCAGTAAATTCAAGGTCTAAACATCATGCTTTTTTTTCCACATCCACAATGCAAACCTTATTTTCCATTAGATATTGGCAGCAATAGAACATGTGCAAGACAAAAATTAATGCAAATATATGACCTTTAAGCAATTATTTATTTATTTCCACATTTACTACTAACATTGTGTAAAGAAACATTACTGATTACAATTTGAAAGGGAAACCAATAAGCATATGCATACTAATGACACAGAATTGACTATAAATGCAAGACATTACAATGCTGTTTTAATCAACTGTTTGTGTAGCATCATAATGAGACCCTTCGGGAAATGACAGACTGCTTAACCCTACGCAAAACAAATTAATCAAAAACTTTGATTGTCCCTTGGTAATGCTGCAGTAATATGGAAATGCCCGTGTTTTTAGAAACAGTTCTGCTGCACCCTCAAGCCAACATTTCCTTTGACACACTGATTTTTTCAGTGTGTCAAATATCGCTCATCCAACAACCAGTACTGCAATTAAATATTGGAAGGACTGAAGTCATCGTGTTCAGTTCCTCTAAAATTTTGTTAAGCAGCACATATCTCCCTGCCCCGACTCCACTTCTCCGTCATTTTGTCAAAGGAAGGGGTCAGATACTAAGGGATTATTATAAACTCTATGTTATGATAACCAAAGGAATGGATTCAGCCTTCCTAAAATTTAGTTGGAGAAATATCCTTGCTCACCCCAGTACTGGATGTTGGGTAAATCTTTTCTAAGGTCTTCCCTAAGAGCAGAGCAGGGGCCTCCAAACTTTTCAGCATGAGGGCCACATTATATATTTGGCACATTTTTGCAGGCCGTAGGAGAAAATAAAGAAATGTCAGTTTTATAAATTTAATGAACTCAAAAAAAGAACTTAAGTAAAACAAATGGAAAAAAGTTTTATGCAACCACATTAATGTGAAGGATGGAACTGCTTTTTTGATTTCAGAATGTCATTGAATTGAGGATCCAAATTTGAGGAGCCAATTAGGAGGATGGACTTCAAATGCTCATCAGATAAATTTGCCCGATATTTAGACTTGACATACTTCATTCTTGAAAATGTTTGTTCACAGAAGTATGTGGTACCAAAAATGGACACAAATCTACAAGCAAGTTGCTTCAAATTTGGAAACTGCTCAGGCTTCAAAAATTTATAAAACTCAATCAGATTTCCTTCTTTATACTTGTCTTTCAGTCCGTCATCTGCCTGAAGATCAATAATTTCCATTTGAAACTGACTTGGGAGATTTTCAACTTTGCAATCGAATGGATTTTGAAAGAGCCTGATGTAATTTGCTTTGGCATCAAGGTCAGAAAATTGCTCCTGAAATTGTATTTTCAATCCTGAAATTACGTCATTTGCAAATGAGGAAGGAAATTCTTCTTCACTTTCTTCATGAAATTCTTCACAGCATGGGAAATGAGCCAAATTACAAACTTTCACCTGGCCTTCAAGTAGCACCAGTTTTGCTCTGAATGCCTTGACATGAGCAAAAAAGTCACAAATCAAATTTTTTTCGCCTTGAAGCCTCAAATTCAGTTGATTCATGTGGCTTGTCACATCTGCAAAAAATGCCAATTTCCAAAGCCACTCAGCGTCTGATAAAAGCGGTTGAGGATGATTTTTCTCTATGAGAAATGAATCAATATCCTTTCTGAGCTGAAAGAATCGCAATAAAACCTTTGCACAACTAAGCCATCGAACTGCTGTATAATAAGGCAAGTCAACAAACTCCGAATCAATTTCTTCCAGAAAAGCACCAAACTGGCGATGATTGAGTCCATGAGATCGAATTAAATTCACCACAGAAGCAACAGGTTTCAAGACACAAGACATATCAACATACTTCCCGCACAATGCTTGTTGATGATTAATGCAATGAAGAAACATGGGCTTTGAGAATCCCCCAACCTCGACAGCTTTTGTGATTTGCCCAACCAAACCGTTCTTCGCCCCGGATATGTTCTTTCCTCCATCAATTGTCACGCATTGCAGTTGATTCCACTTCAGGTTATATTCGGACATGGTTTTTTGCAATTTATTGAAGATGTCCTCTCCAGTTACTGTACTTTGCATACGATGAATTGATGCTAATTCTTGGGTGACATTAAATTCACTGTCAACACCACGGATGAATACTAGGAGTTGTGACGTATCACACACATCAGTTGGTTCAGCCAACGTGAGAGAATACCAGCAAAAACTTCTTGCTTTGTCCACAATTTGCTGAAGGATGTTACTGCCTAAATCTCCAATTCTACGAGCAACAGTATTTGGCGCAAGACAGACAATTTTAAAAAGATTTGCCTTTTCTGGGCATAACTCTCCCACCACTTCCATCATACACTCTTTGATGAAATCTCCATCACTGAAAGGTTTTCCTCTTTTCACCAACACATAAGCAACTTTGTAACTGGCCCTGGTTAAAGCTTCATTTTCAGTTTTTTTCTTTGTAAAAACAGCTCGTTGAGAGCACAAAATGCCTTGCAATGATTTTAACTTTTCTGAACGCTGCGTTCCTATGAACTGGGAATAACTTGAGCTATGTTTGGTCTCATAGTGCCGACGTAGATTGTACTCCTTCAAAGCAGCAACAGTGGCTTTACATATGAGGCATAAGGCTTTATTACTTGCTTGCACAAAAAAGTATTTTATGCCCCATTCTTCATTAAACAAACGACCCTCACTGTTCGCTTTTCTTTTCTTCTTTCCTTCCATAACTGAAAAGTATAGAGATAACATTTATTTCTGAAAAATCAGAAGACGTAAAATTTTGATGTACTGGGTGTTTCAAAAGACGTAAATGTTTCATGTACAGGATGTTTCAAAAGGAGCAATTTTTTAATGCATTTAGAGAGCTTACTAGCGAAAACCATGCGACCTCAGACATAGACCTGGCAGCTGTCGCTCTTGTTTGACTCCTCAATCACTTCACTCAAGTGAATCATTCATTACAAATTCTATTTTAATTCAAAGATAATATTTTAACACGTTCTGTTCAGGTCACATTAGGTTAGTTTAGATTAGATTAGGAAAGGTTAAAATAGTTTAGGTTAGATTAGGTTAGTTTACATTAGGTTTATATGGCGACAAATAAATAAGCTTGAAATATTGGAAGATACCGTAGGTATATAATTATTTATAAAACAGAAAAAATACAGTGACTACCAGTGGGCATACAGACTGATGTAATGGCGGAGTGACCCATGTGAGTCACCGTCGCAGTGACTCACGGGTGGGCGCTCCTCGAAGAAATCGTATATATATATATATATATATATATATATGTATATATATATATATATATATGTATATATCCGTATGTAAATGAATGCATTTCTGTGATTTAGCCAAAACAGTAAACCACAGCGCCACAATTTTAGCGCCACCTTAATCACCACTCTCGCGGCGGCTCTTTACAACAAGTTTTATTTAAATTGGTCGTATATTTTTTAAGTTACAGACATTTGAAAGTTTAAAACTCTCATTTCTAAACACATTTTTTCAAAGTGCTCTGCGTATGACGTCACCATAGGGCACGCACGGCCTTTCTCCTCACTCGCACAAACAAGATGGACGTTGTTAGCAGAGCCGCCCGCACGCAATCAAGGGCTCCCCTCTCCCCTCACTTCTCTCCTCCCTCCCCTCGCTTCTCTCCCCCCTCCCCCACAACCGCCGCGAGTAATCCCAGCTCGGCTAGGCCACAGCCGCCGCCGCGCTGCCATCTCAAGTAGTCTGGCACTCCCTCCTCCTCCCTGCACGCTCGGTAAGTGGCTTTCACCGCCAATGGCTCCAAGGAGGGGAGTGGGGGGCGAGTGGTTGGAGGGTAGAATGGGGTAGGAGGGGTGTGAGGAGAGAGTGGGGGGAAGGGGGGGTGGTGGGAAGGGGGTTGGGGAAAGGGAGGGTGGGGAAAGGGGGGGGTGGGGGAGAGTGGGGGGTGGGGGAGGAGAGTGGGGGGTGGGGGAGGAGAGTGGGGGGTGGGGGAGGAGAGTGGGGGGTGGGGTAGGAGAGTGGGGGGTGGGGGAGGAGAGTGCGGGGTGGGGGAGGAGAGTGCGGGGTGGGGGAGGAGAGAGTGGGGGGTGGGGGAGGAGGAGCGAGTGGGGGTAGGGGAAGAGTAGGGCTGGGGAGGAGGGCAAGGTGGTGTGGGGAGGAGGCAAGAGTGTGGGTGGGGGAGGGGAGGAGGGAAGAATGGGGTGGGGGAGAGTGGGGTGCGGGCAGGGAGAGTGGGGTGGGGGAAGGGGAGGGAGTGAGGGGAGGGGGGAATAGGGGTGGAGGCACGGCTGGTGAGAGTGGGGGTGGGGGCAGGGGGAGGTGCAAGTGTGGGGGGGTAGGGGGATGGAGTGGGTCGGTGGGGGGGGGATAAGGGGAGTGGAGCGGAGAGGCTTTGGTTCCAGGGCTTACTCACTGACACCCTCTACCCTTGCCTCTTCCCCCTCTACGAGGAATGGGCCCACCGGGGGAATGGGCGTGGGGGACGAGTGGGTGGAGGATGGGGGTGAGGGGAGGAGAGAGTGGGGGAGGCGGGGGTGGGGGGAGGAGAGAGGGGGGTGGAGGGAAGGGGGAGAGTGAGAGTGGGGGTGGGGGAGGAGAGTGGGGGGGAGGGGTGGGGGAGGAGACAGTGGGGGAGGGGAGGGGGTGGTGGGAAGAGTGGGGGTGGGGGAGAAGGGGGACAGTGGGGGTCAGGGGATAGTGGGGGTGGGGAAGAGGGGAGAGTGGGGGGGGGACTGGGAGAGGAGAGAGGGGTGGGTGGGAAAGGGGGAAGGGAGACAGTGTGGGGGTGGGGGAGGAGAGAGAGGGGGTGGGGGAAGGGGTGGTGGTGGGGGGAAGAGAGAGCGGGGTGGGGGGGGGTCAGGGAGAGTGGGGAAAAGTGGTAGTGGGGGAGGAGAGAATGGGGAGGAGGGGGTGGGGAGGAGAGAGTGGGGGCGGGGGGAGAGTGGGGCTGGGGAGGAGTGCAGGGTGGGGTGGGGAGGAGTGAATAGTGGGGGTGGGGAGGAGGGAAGATTGGGGGGGGAGGGTGGGGTGCTGGCAGGGAGAGTGGGGGAATAGGGGTGGGGAGTGGGGGTGAAGAGAGAACGGGGTGGGGGGGTCAGGGAGAGTGGGGAAGAGTGGTAGTGGGGGAGGAGAGAATGGGGGAGGAGGGGTGGGGAGGAGAGAGTGGGGGTGGGGAGGAGAGAGTGGAGGCGGGGGGGAGAGTGGGGCTGGGGAGGAGTGCAGGGTGGGGTGGGGAGGAGTGAATAGTGGGGGTGGGGGAGAGTGGGGGTGGGGAGGAGGGAAGATTGGGGGGGGAGGGTGGGGTGCTGGCAGGGAGAGTGGGGGAATAGGGGTGGGGAGTGGGGGTGGAGGCAGGGCTGGGGGAGTGCAGGTGGGGGGCAGGAGAGGGGCAAGTAGGGGTGGGGGCAGAGGAGCAGCAAGTGGGGGTCCGTAGGATGGAGTGGGTCAGTGGGGGGAGGAGGGGGGGGGGGGGATAAGGGGCATTGAGTGGGGGGTTTGAGGGTGCTGCACCAATGCAGGAGGCTTTGGGTCCAGGGCTCACTCAGTCACACCCTCTCCCCTTCCCTGTCCCCCTGTGCGCGTGCCTATATATATGCACTTCTGAGATTTGGGTGTGGACATGCGCACCTACAACCAAAACGGTAAACCATAGCGCCACAATTATAGCACCACCTTAATCACCATTGTCCTGGCGACTGTTAATGAAAAGTTTTATTTAAATTGGTCTTATATTTTTAAAGTTAGAAAGATTTTAAAGTTTAAAATCACCTTTCAATCCGACTTCTTAAAGGTACACAGCATGTGACGTCACAATAGGACATGTACGACTTAGCAAATTTGCAGGTGATACAAAGCTGGGTGGACTGTTGTGAACTGTGAGGAAGATGCTATGAGGTTGCAGGGTGACTTGGACAGGTTGTGTGAGTGGGCAGATGCATGGCAGATGCAGTTTAATGTGGATAAGTGTGAGGTTATCCACTTTGGTGGTAAGAATAGGAAGGCAGAGTATTATCTGAATGGTGTCAAGTTAGGAACGGAGGAAGTACAACGAGATCTGAGTGTCCTAGTGCATCAGTCACTGAAAGGAAGCATGCAGGTACAGCAGGCAGTGAAGAAAGCCAATGGCATATTGGCCTTCATAACAAGAGGAGTTGAGTATAGGAGCAAAGAGGTCCTTCTGCAGTTGTACAGGGCCCTAGTGAGACCGCACCTGGAGTACTGTGTGCAGTTTTGCTCTCCAAATTTGAGGAAGGATATTCTTGCTATTGAGGGCGTGCAGCGTAGGTTTACTAGGTTAATTCCCGGAATGGCGGGACTGTCATATGTTGAAAGACTGGAACGACTAGGCTTGTATACACTGGAATTTAGAAGGATGAGAGGAGATCTTATCGAAACGTATAAGATTATTAAGGGGTTGGACAAGTTGGAGGCAGGAAACATGTTCCCAATGTTGGGGGAGTCCAGAACAAGGGGCCACTGTTTAAGAATAAGGGGTAGGCCATTTAGAACTGAGATGAGGAAAAACTTTTTCAGTCAGAGAGTTGTAAATCTGTGGAATTCTCTGCCTCAGAAGGCAGTGGAGACCAATTTCTCTGAATGCATTCAAGAGAGCTAGATAGAGCTCTTAAGGATAGCAGAGTCAGGGGGTATGGGGAGAAGGCAGGGACGGGGTACTGATTGAGAATGATCAGCCATGATCACATTGAATGGAGGTGCTGGCTCGAAGGGCCGAATGGCCTCCTATTGTCTATTGACTTTAATTGCGCTTCCCTCCCCACTCCCCCAAACAAGATGGCTGCTGGCAGGCTGCCCGGGGTCAGTGGCTCCGTCTTCGCCCGTCCCCCCTCGCCCACACCCGGCTCCGGGGGAGACCCCAAGTCGTCCACCCCGTCCACTTTCCCCTCCGCCTCCTCGAGTGCCCGCTTCAACCGACGGTGTCATCGAGTCCCTGCTCCCGCCCGGGCCCAGCGCCCCGCACCATCACCGGAATACAATCCCCAGCGGACAGGTTCTTCTCCTCCTCCTCCCGTGACTCCTGCAACCGACGGCCTCTTCCACCGACGGCCTCTTCAACCAACAGCCTCGTCACGACTCCACAAAATGGCGGTCGCTCTCCTCCTCCTCCCGCTACGCCATCTTGTGTGCGCCTCCCGCCGCCGCGCTGCCCGCCAGGAGGTGTAATCTCAGCTCCCGCCGGGCTCCAGCCGCCGCCGCATGCACGCCCTCTAGTAAGTGGCTTTCGCCACCAACGGGTCCACAGAGGGGAGTGGGCTTGGGGGCCGAGTTGGGGTGGGGGAAGGGGGAGTGGGAGGAGGGGAGAGTGGGGGGTGGGTGAGGGGAGAGTGGGGGATGGGGGGAGGGGAGAGTGGGGGAGGGGAGAGTGGGGGATGGGGAGAGTGGGGGATGGGGAGAGTGGGGGATGGGGAGAGTGCGGGAGGGGAGAGTGGGGGATGGGAGAATGGGGGATGGAGGAAGGGAGAGTAGGGGTGGGGTGGAGTTGGATCGGGGGAGGGGAGACTGGGGGTCGGAGAGAAGGGGGTGGGAGTGGGTGGGGGAGGGGAGATTGGGGGGAGTGGATAGAGGGAGGGGAGGGGCGAGTAGGGGTAGGGGGATGGAGTAGGTCAGTGGGGGAAGGAGGAGGGGATAAGGGGGATTGAGTGGGAGGGAGGGTGGTGAGGGTGCTGGACCAATACAGGAGAGCCTTTGGGTCAACGGCTCGCTCTGGCTGCAGCGCTGCCGCCACAGGCCCCAGGTCAGTGACATCCTCTCCTCATCCCTGCCCCCCCCAGGAGGAATGAGCTCAACGGGTCCACTTGGTCTGGTTACAATTTAAAATTATTATTAAGTCAGCAGCTGCATAAAAACCCTCAACTTGAAAGTGTACCTGACGTGTAAGTTCGGAAACTGCCGCCGAGATCGGCCCTGAAGGAGGAGGGAGCCGCTGGCGACGACGGACACAATGAGTGGGCCAGTAGGAGAGGGGTAATGCCTCCAGCACCTGCAAGGTCGGTTGCAGCAGGCTTTCCCCCCGGGACACTGAGGCGGCTGATCGGGCGAGGACAGCAGACCTCCCAACATTTGATTTTACAAATTCAGAATTTTGATGTCCAAAATTCAGAATTTTACATCAAAATTCATAATACGGCACGTAATGCAACTTTTCAGCAAAACAAAAACGTATGCACGCCAAATGCACCTACGCATTGCGCTACATTCATGTGTGAAAAAGTCTATTATTTCCAACAGTCTATAGTTCTCGGACTACATGTACAATGTCAGGCCTATCATGAGTATATTCTGCTATTTATAGAAAGGTTATTGAACAGAAATACTTTTTACAACACAAAGAAAAATTTGTTTTGTTTTTTCTATTTTGCTTTTTCCTGAGACATCCCAATTCTCTTGGTATTGAACAAAAGAACAATGGTCATAAAATGTATGACTACGTTATGAAGAGTTTCATTTAAAACTGTACATACCTAATTTCTTTGAAGACATACTTGCTCCAGTGGTCTTCAACAGCAAATCACAACGGTCCATGTCCCCAGTCCCCTACCTTCCCCCCACCCCTTTTCCCCCACCTCCACTCCCCCTCCCCCATCCCCCTCCCATCCCCACTCTCCCCCTCCCTTCCTCCACCCCCCAACCCCCACTCCCCTGCCCCCCAACCATCCCCTCTCAACATCAACGGGCCTCACTCAGCCTCAAGGCCGGGCCAGCAGCGAGGCGGGGAGAGTACAGGCCAGCGGCGGGGCGAGGACAGGCCAGCGGCGAGGCGAGCGGCAGGGCGGGGCATGTGTTTTGCTGAAAAATGTGAGGCGAAATCGGAATGGCGCAAAGATGAGAGGGATCTTATCGAAACATATAAGATTATTAAGGGGTTGGACACGTTAGAGGCAGGAAACATGTTCCCAATGTTGGGGGAGTCCAGCACCAGGGGTCACAGTTTAAGAATAAGGGGTAGGCCATTTAGAACGGCGATGAGGAAAAACTTTTTCAGTCAGAGTTGTAAATCTGCGAAATTCTCTGCCTCAGAAGGCAATGGAGGCCAATTCTCTGAATGCATTCAAGAGAGAGCTAGATAGAGCTCTTAAGGATAGCGGAGTCAGGGGGCATGGGGAGAAGGCAGGAACAGGGGTACTGATTGAGAATGATCAGCCATGATCACATTGAATGGTGGTGCTGGCTCGAAGGGCCGAATGGCCTACTCCTGCACCTATTGTCTATATGTGGCTGGGAAATTTTGGAAAATGTCACCCGAGACCAGAAATACAGATGAGAAAATGGATAGAGCCTGGAGGTAATTGTACGGGAGAGAAAACAACATTAAACCAGACTAGCCTCTCTGTCTAGAAAATAAACAGAGCAAGTAGACAGCAACAAAGTGGGCAAACCACGTATGGAGATAAAGCTGTGAATAAAACTGGTTTATTTCATATAAACCGTACCTGCTTCAATTTGCTCCCTCATGTAAAATAGGGGCCAATATAAAAATATCACCACCAATGAAAAATCGAAAGAAAGGCAAATGATGTTGCCTCATCATTATTGTTTTTCAACGATAGCATGGACCTGCAACATTTGGTAAACAAAAGTGCATCTCTGGCTACTAAAAGCTGTTGAGATAACTCCAAGGCCACAGACATCCAGGCCAAGACTGACAAACACACAGATTAGCAGATAAGATACAGGTTGGATACAAACAGCAGGAACAAGTGGATCATCGGTGATCGTGAATGTTGAGCAACAAAGTGCTGCATGCTGTAGGGAATGTTACTTTCAGTTTTCCTTTCAAAAGGAAGCAAGTTAAGTTCTCATTTCTTTCAAGCAACAATCTCAATGACATAAGGCAGAAGGAAACCAAAAATAGCAACAGTGTATATAGATTTCATAACATATTTTACAGATCACTGCATGTAATGTCAAGACTTATTTTACCTACAACCAGTCCACATTCAGGGCAGATCATGTCCCCAGCGCGGTAATCTTCAACAAGTATGGCATCTGGATGGTTTGGGCACAGCACTCGAGGTAATGGATCGCCACTGAAAGGAAATAAGCAACTTCAATATCTAACTATAATATCATTGCAAATGTCAGTTTGTAAAAATCAAAACTAAGATAAACCCATTGATTTAAAATCATGTATTTCCTCACACAGTTAACAGAATAACAGTTTAGGTCCAGTTCACCCTTTAGTCTGCAGAATTTCATCGATGCCAATCACAGCAGAGAATATCGAGCAGAAAGAATGTGCCTTTGTCAAAAAGGTTTTATTTGCTTCAGCGTCAATGAGCCAACATGAGACATGTCAGCAGGTGAAAAGGACAACTCTAAATACAAACATTACCCCAGAAGACATCTGGGAAAATAAAATGTTTCGGGAGGTAAAATAAGCCATGCCAGAATTACAAAGCAATGAAGATCTATGTCACTCAGATATCAGCTAGATTAAGAAATAGTATGTACAAAAAAAAATCTCAATCTTTCGAGGTGAATTCCAAAAATACTTCCAAATTATAATGTCAATCCCTAATGTACTGCAGAGAGTTAAATCCAAAGAACTTGCTACAAACATTTAAACTTGAGGGCGTTTTCAAAGCATGTTCCATTGGTTTGGGAGAAAGCAGTCTGCATGAAACCACTACTTTTATGTCTAACATTCAGTGGAAAACATATCACTTGCTTAAAAGAAACAAAAAGATGTAAGAGTTCAAATAATGGCATGTTACGAATAACTTAGCAAACTACACACTGACTAAGAAAACCTGAAAGAATGTTGAACAAATGGTACCACATATTTCAAACTTTGCAAGTAGAATAATATTTAGGAACAGATTTAGGAACCCATTCAAAACTTATGCGATACGGAGTCTCTCATTCGCAAATGATGGATGACCTCTCTTCAACAACACTACTTGAAAAAGCAACTTCAAGGCTGCAATTGCTGAGCATGACTACGTTTAAGAAATGCTGATCTTATATTACAAGTTAAATTGACTTGCAAAGTAATATTACAATTGATTAAAACCATGATTTGATCAGAGACATCATCAACTGTGACCGGTAATGTTAAATTATATCAGCAGTGTGTGTTGACCATACTGACTGGTTGCATGGTTTGACAACACAGAAGCCTAAAATCGAAGTAGGCTACAGAAAGTGGTGGACACTGCCCTATTCAAAATGGGCACAGACCTCCCCACCATCTGAAGGATCTACAGGAAATGCCACATCAATGCAGCTAATATCGAAGACCTCCACCACCCTGGCCACAAGTTGTCCTCCAGCTTCCATTGGGAAGAAGGTACAAGACTTCATTATCACATTTTTTTCATATCTCAACAACCAGAACTGGATGTACATAAAGTGTGATCGGTAGAAAGCAATTTTCGCTCAACAACTTCTCACTTGCATTCTACCAATCACACCACCTCCCGTCTCAAATGACTGCCCTACCTATGATGGTTCAATACAGACTTTTCAAAAATTCTCATCATTCCCCTTCACATCATAACACATTTTAATAGCAATCATGACGCATGCACATTTAATGCTTACTTTCTGCTGTACATTGTTCTTTCTCCTGACATATATGCAACTCAATGATTTAGATTTTTCTCCTCCATTTTGCGAGGCATCATTGTAAATTTAAGTCTTTTCAGCAAGTATTTAGTATTTCCCCCACTGACAGAACTCAAAAGGTATACTCAATTTTATTTTTATTTCCATAGCCATTGGCAAAATCCATACAATGACGCGTCTGTATGTTTATTTTAAATTACATATTCAAAAGAGTGCGAAAGCTGGTTTCTTAAAGCAAAAGCACAAAAAGAATGTCTGTTTTTGTGTACTTCCATCACTTCACCCCTCGGCCCCCAAAACTCCAGAGAAACCAATCTAAAGACTTGTGGGCTTGAGCAACAGCAATGTTTGTTTTTTTTGCTGCATTCTTCTAGGTTCTATAATCTTACTACACCAAGTGGACCCATTGGGCCTAAACCTCTCCTGCATTGGTGCAGCACCCTCTCCTTCCCCCACTCCCCTCACCCTCCCCCACTCCCCTCACCCTTCCTCCCCTCCCTCCACCCCCTCCCAACTCCATCACTCAACCCCCTTTATCTTCCCCCCCTCCCTCCTCCTCCCTTGGAGATAGATTTAAACTTTAAAATGTGAATAACTTTAAAAATATAACACCAATCTCAATGAAACGTCTTCCATTAGCACCAAAGGGACGACAGTGAATAAGGTGGGCCTAAAATTGTCACGCTATCGTGTGCCATTTTGGCTGTAGTTCAGGAACAAACAAACAAAAGTTTTAGTATATAGATGTTATCCCAACAGTATTATGTGGGGAATTCCAGGTCTGGACACTCGAGTACTGATCTTGGCTACAACTTAGTTGTAAATTATAACTGAGATGCCAACCCAAGAGAAAGCTTTTCCACTGTCCTCTCAACAAACTCTGAGGCTGGATAGACTAGGACGTACGTATACAATGATTTTGTTTTCTACAAGCTGAGAATTATTTTAGTATTAGAAACATAGAAAATAGGTGCAGGGGTAGGCCATTCGGCCCTTTGAGCCAGCACCACCATTCAAAATGATCATGGCTGATCATCCAAAGTCAGTACCCCGTTTCTGCTTTTTCCCCTTATGCCTTGATTTCTTTAGCCTGGAGAGCTAAATCTAACTCTCTCGAAAACTATTCTGCAGAGATATATTGGGGCCAGAATTAGCAAATGCAATCAACTCAGCATACACTGAAAATCACTGTGGCATTCTTGATTTGTTGGTCTCAATGACTAATGGTGGAGAGTGCCGATAATACACAGTTTATAAGTAATACCGATTTTTCATGCTTCCGTGACCTGTCTCGGGGTTGTCAGCAGCACAATTATTGCCCATTGTGAATTGTTGAGATGGCAGCAGTGAACTCTACCTCACTGCTGTCTGGATTGGAAAACATTAGCTGCAAGAAGAGGTTAGACAAGCTTGAATTGTTTTCTCTGGAGGCCGAGGGGTGAAGCAATAGAAGTATATTCAATTATGAGTGGTGTAGATAGAGTAGTCTTTTTCCCAGGTTGGAAATGTCAAATACTGGATGGCTAATGAAAGGGCAAATGTTTAAAGGTGATTTACAAGACAAGTTTTTTTTGAACAGCCATAGGTGCTTGGAACACACTGCTGGGGAAATGGTGGAACCAGACACAATAGCAACATTTAAGAGACATTTGGATATGCATATGAGCAGGCAGGGAATGGAAGGATGTAGACAGAAGGTAGACACAAATTGCTGGAGTAACTCAGCTGGTCAGGCAGCATCTCGGGAAAGAAGAAATGGATGACATTTCGGGTCAAGACCCTTCTTCAGACTGATGTCAGGGGAGGGGAGGGACAAAGATAGGATGTAGTAGGAGACAGGAAGATTAGTGTGAGAATTGGGAAGGGGGAGGGGAAAGAGGAACTATCCGAAGATAGAGAAGTCAATGTTCATACCACTGGGGTGTAAACTGCCCAAGTGAAATACGAGATGCTGTTCCTCCAATTTGCACTGGGCCTCACTATGACAATGGAGGAGGCCTAGGACTGAAAGGTCAGATTGGGAATGGGAGGGGGAGTTGAAGTGCTGAGCCACTGGGAGATCAGGTTGGTAAGGCAGACATGCGCAGGCAAGGTAGAATTTGTTTAAATTGACAAGACATCTTGGGCCAAAAGGTTTATTCTTTTGCTGCACTGTATATACTATACTATAATGCTATCCCAACAGAATTATGTGGAGAATTCCAGGTCAGGACACTCATGTACTGATCTTGGCTACAACTTCGTTACAAACGTAGCGGAGATGCATCCCAAGAGAAAGCTTTTCAACCGTCCTCTCAAAAAACAATAGAGCTGCACATATAGCATTGACAGATCATCCATTCCAAAATATTCTCCTTTTTGGGCGAAAGGGTCAGGAGATCATATCATATCATATACATACAGCCGGAAACAGGCCTTTTCGGCCCTCCAAGTCCGTGCCGCCCAGTGATCCCCGTACATTAACACTATCCTACACCCACTAGGGACAATTTTTACATTTACCCAGCCAGTTAACCTACATACCTGTACGTCTTTGGAGTGTGGGAGGAAACCGAAGATCTCGGAGTAAACCCACGCAGGTCACGGGGAGAACATACAAACTCCTTACAGTGCAGCACCCGTAGTCAGGATCGAACCTGAGTCTCCGGCGCTGCATTCGCTGTAAAGCAGCAACTCTACCGCTGCGCTACCGTGCCGCATCATCCACTGATTATCAAACAGTTCAACATTCATAACAAAGCATCTACATTATTATTCCAAGTTGATCTGGCTGCAAAGTTACACTCAGTGGCAATCTCACAAAATGATAATGGAGTATTCCACAACAACAGTGCCATTTAGAGCCAGAGAAAGTGACTAATTAAATGTCATTATTTAAATTTCCCAGATCCTATGGTAAGATTTCAAGTTTCTGGTTCAGAGGTCACAACTTTAGCTGTTGATCTGAGCACTAAAGCATTGCACCAACATTAGTACTAACAAACTCAGAGTGGAACAACCAAGTTCACCTTCCCTCAAACCATATGTTCATTCACTTGCAGAAAGGTCATTAAATAATTGCTTCAGTTAATATAATCCTCCAAACAGCAAATGATGCAGTCTATGTTAAATGCAATTTATAAACACCAACAACAAAGTTTTTTAGTTGTAGAAAATGGTAGGGATATTCGACAAGTACCCATGGAGATAGAAACCAAGTCAACATTCCACCACACTGAATGCTTTATCAGTTTTATCAGTTATGGAACATTAGGTTTTCTCTCCAGATTTGCTGTATCCCTAACATTTCCTATTTTTAGTTCATATTTCCAGCGTGCACTAATTTATTTTACTTTATTATTGCCCTTTTAGTCATTTCAGCCCCTCCGTCCCTCACTATATACAAGATATGTACTTTGCAATTAATATAGATTACATCAGGACAAATCAACCCATGTGAAAGTGGAACTAATGCAATATCACTTTAATTTGAAATTGGTCTCTTATCTTTGTCTTGTTTGTTTGCTCAAAACACCAATTAAAAATGGCATCTGCTATGACTTCACAATAGAATGATTGGGCACTTCTTCCCCCACAGGTAAAAAAAAATACCTTGAGCAGCTGCTTGGTGTTAGTGCATCCATTCCAGTAGAACCTGCTGACTCTAGATACAAAGTCAATTGCTACAGTGCGCTCCACAATGTTTGTGACAAAGACCCTTTGCGATTAGTAAGCTCACCAGTGCTCTCTTTCTTCTTAATGATGTTCCAAATAGTTGGTGGTAAGCCTAAGGTTTGGCAGATGTCTCTGACAGTTTTACTCTTGTTTCTCAGTCTCATAATGGCTTCTTTGACTTTCATTGGCACAACTTTGGTCCTCATGTTGATAAACAGCAAAAAAAGTTTCCAAAGGTGATGGAAAGACTGGAGGAAAGACTGGGTGCTGAGAGCTCTCTTATACCTGCATTAAGGAGGCAATTAAACACACCCAAGCAATTATAAACACCCATGAAGCCGTGTGTCCCAAACATTATGGTGCCCTGAAATGAGGGGACTACGTTTCAACACAGCTGCAATTTCTACATGGTAATTTCAAAATGTATAAAAATCTGATAATGTGCACTTTAACCACATGCGATTTTTTCTATTACAAATCTCAAATTGTGGAGTACAGAGGCAAATAAATAAATGATGGGTCTTTGTCCTAAACAGTATGGAGGCCACTGTATGCTTAGAGGCATTTAGACACATTCCTCATGCAGGCAAACTGAATGAGGGCAGAGGCAAAAAAGCTTGATAGACACAAAAAGCTGGAGTAACTCAGCAGGACAGACAGCATCTCTGGAGAGAAGGAATGGGTGACGTTTCAGGAAAGCTTGGCATGGAAATGGTGAGCCAAAGGGCCTGTTTCTACGCTGTATGACACTAACAAACTCAACAAGACTGTTGTAGAGTCTGAACAAGGGACCCAACTCAAGTTGTCACATATCAATTCCATCCACAGATGCTGCCTGACCCACTGATTTACACCAGCATTTTTGCTCAGTTCTGTTGTGAAGGTAGCTGCATAGATTGAGCAAAGTGCCACCGGTAAAACGTGGTATTTACAATAATTACATCAACCATCCTCCACCTGATCAGTACGCATCCCATGAAACACCAGGATGGTGTGACAACAGACCTTGAAACAAGCAGAATTTAATTGGCTCCCCACCCTCATCAACCCAACCTGCACACATTCTCCCTCCCCATCCCAGCCCCTCCTCTTCCCTGCATCATCTCTCTATATGCCCTCCCCTCACCAGCCCCCAATGCCACCCTCACTCACCTCTCTCCTGCCCTTCCCTACCCCCTCCAGCTTGTTCAGACGACCCTCTTCCCATCACCTTCTGCATAACCTCTCTCCTCCTCCTGCCCCTCACCCTCCCCACCTTCTCACCACAAATCCCTCCTCCCCTCACGCTCTTGCCCCATCCCCCACTTCTCTTCCCTGCCCACTCAACCCCTCCTCTCCCTCACTCCCCACCCCCCTTCTCCCTCTCCCTCCAGCCCCTCCCTGCCCACTCAACCCCTCCTCTCCCTCACTTCCCCACCCTCTTCTCCGTCCATCCAACCCCTCCTCTCCCTCACTCCCCATCTCCCTGTCCCTCCAACCCCTCCTCTCCCTCACTCCCTGTTCCCTCCACTCCCTGTTCCCTCCACTCCCTGCCCACTCAACCCCTCGCCCACTCAACCCCTCCTCTCCCTCACTTCCCCACCCTCTTCTCCCAGGGGTCCCTCCAACCTCTCCTTGAACCCCTCCACTCCCTGAACCCCTCAACTCCCTGAACCCCTCCACTCCCTGTTCCTTCAACCTCTCCCTGCCCGTCACCCCCCCCCCTCCCTCTCCCCCCCACACGGTGAGGGGAGGGGGGGGGGCTCCAAGCACCATCACCCCTGCGAGAGACCCCTCCCCCCTCTTCTCGCCGCCACGCTGCCGACACCCCCCCTCCCTCCTTCCCCGGCCTCAGTAACACGGCGCAACCGTGACTGATGGCGCCGCCAGGGGTGACTGCCTCATTCTCTCCTCTCTTTCCCCCCCCCCCCCCACAACACAACACAAACCAAACTCGACATCGATGTCAATTTATTCACAAAATGCTGGAGTAACTCAGCAGGTCAGGCAGCATCTCGGGAGAGAAGAATTATATATCGACATCGATGTCACGCAAGTACGTCAGTTTTTTTTGTTTTTTTTTAAACCCTCAATATTTCAACAATCCACCGCCATCGCCGCGAGTAAAGGCGGGGGGGGGGGGTGGGTGGGGAATGGAGGGAGAGCAGCGAGCGATCAACAACACGGAGCGGAGCCGCCGCCGCCGCCATGACAGACAGCGCCGCCGCCATGACACCGGCATCCAGCGCGTCCTCCTTCCTTCCTTCCCTCTCCCCACACACACACACACACAAATACTACAACAACCCGCCGCGAAGAAGGGAGGGGGATTCGGATGGCGATAAACGCGCCAGCCGACGAGAAGAACGACTCCACAGTTGTTGTCGTCGGCCCGGCCGCCGCTGCTTACCGACTACACGACGCCATGTTGTCCGCGGAGGGAGGCGGAGAGTGAGGGTGGGAGTTAGGCGGCGCGGATGGGCGGGACTCGCGGATGTGGGGGGAGGAGGGAAAGGGAGTGAAGCGCCGCACAGCGGAGAGAGAGAGAGAGCGCAAAGATACTAGAGGAGCGAGATGGACCACTCCGTCGACATTCGCCTACACTGAAGTGTCGTGCGCAAAGGAGCCCGCCATTTTAGTAAGCAAAACACCCGCCTCTCGCAGTGTAATCAGTGTCGTGGGGGAACAGTGTGTGTCAAGTCCATTTTATTTGTATAGCACATTTAAAAACAACCCACGTTGACCGAAGTGCTGCACATCTGATTGTGATGATACCATCAAAATGCAGACAATATCTCATCTATCAACTCACATTTTTTTTGTTATTTTTATTTTTTAATGTCCCCCCCCCCCCCCCCCCCCCCCCGCTTAATTTCGCTGATTTTATTATTTCTACCCAAACCACCCCATCCCCAGGCACTTTCCCCGGCAACCGCAGGAGATGCAACACCTGTCCCTTTACCTCCCCCCTCGACTCCATCCAAGGACCCAAACAGTCTTTCCAGGTGAGGCAGAGGTTCACCTGCACCTCCTCCAACCTCATCTCAAGTCAAGTCAAGTCAAATTTATTTGTCACATACACATACACGATGTGCAGTGAAATGAAAGTGGCAATGCCTGCGGATTGTGCACAAAAAAGAATTACAGTTACAGCATATAAATAAAGTTAATAAGTTACTATAGTGTAGACAAAAATTTAGTCTCTGGGGTTATAAAAGTTGACAGTCCTGATGGCCTGTGGGAAGAAACTCCGTCTCATCCTCTCCGTTTTTACAGCGTGACAGCGGAGGCGTTTGCCTGATCGTAGCATCTGGAACAGTCCGTTACTGGGGTGGCAGGGGTCCCTCATGATCATGCTTGCTCTGGATCTGCACCTCCTGATGTATAGGTCCTGCAGGGGGACGAGTGTAGTTCCCATGGTGCGTTCTGCCGAACGCACTACTCTCTGCAGGGCCATCCTGTCCTGGGCAGAGCTGTTCCCAAACCAGACTGTAATGTTGCCGGACAGGATGATCTCTACAGCCCCAGAGTAGAAGCAATGAAGGATCCTCAGAGACACTCTGAATTTCCTCAGTTGTCTAAGGTGGTAAAGGCGCTGCTTTGCCTTACCCACCAGTGCGGCGATGTGCGTTGCCCACGTCAGATCCTCTGTGATGCGGACTCCCAAGTATTTAAAACTGCTCACCCTATCCACAGTAGACCCATTTATCTCCAGTGTATCAGCTATTCCAGATATCTATTCCAGTGTATCGATTGTATCCGCTGTTCCAGATGTCAACTTCTCTACATCGGCGAGACCAAACGCAGGCTCGGCGATCGTTTCACTCAACACCTTAGCTCAGTCCGCCTTAACCAACCTGATCTCCCGGTGGCTGAGCACTTCAACTCCCCCCTCCCACTCCCAGTCGGACCTTTCTGTCATGGGCCTCCTCCAGTGCCATAGTGAGGCCTACCGGAAATTGGAGGAACAGCACCTCATATTTCGCTTGGGCAGTTTACAGCCCAGTGGTATGAACATTGACTTCTCCAACTTTAGATAGTTCCTCTGTCCCTCTCTTCCCCTCCCCCTTCCCAGTTCTCCCTCTATCTTCCTGTCCCCACCTATATCCTTCCTTTGTCCCGCACCCTGACATCAGTCTGAAGAAGGGTCTCGACCTGAAATGTCACCCATTCCTTCTCTCCTGAGATGCTGCCTGACCTGCTGAGTTACTCCAGCATTTTGTGAAATAAATACCTTATTATTTCTGTTTCTGCCAATTTCCCTCCCATCCTTCCTCCCCAGCCCCCTCTTTTGTGTAGTTTCCCTTGTATTGCTCAAACACACTGCACAAATTTAACTTATTATATATGTATATAGATATGAATGTGTGTCTGTGTGAGTGAGGCAAGATAGAGATAAATAGATCTCAAAGTCCCTTCTCATGGATCAGAAGCAACTTTGATTTAAAGCACGCTCTATTTCTCTCTTCATCTTATTTTTCACATGATGTACATAAACCATAAAGGCGTTCGACCTTTATGGTTTATGTATATGCATATATATATATATATATATATATATATAGTTTCTTAGGGAACACCTTCATGTGTTGCCCCTCACCCCCTCCCTTTCCGGGGTGGTATACCTTCTTCCCTTTTTTTTAAGGTTGTCCCCAACAAATTCTGCCCTCTGCCCCCTCAACATCCAGCAGTGGAAGGACCCTAGACTGTTGTCCTCCCCCACAAACCTTTTGCTCACTTTGTGTATTATTTTGTAAACCAGGATAGGCGGTTCAATCTATCCCCACAACCTCTCCCAGCTTTCACTCCCCCATTGTAGATCTGTATGAACGTAGAACAGTACAGCACAAGAACAGGCCATTCGGCCCACCAATATCTGTGCCGAACATGATGCTAACTCAATATGCCTGTTATTTATTGTATGCCCCAACCACCATACCTGGCACCAAAGATACTAGAGGAGCAAGATAGACCACTCGACCCTAAAAACCGTGGTATGTCATGGCGCCATTTTAGTAGGCAGAAATGTGCAGAAACATTTTAAAAGAAAAATAACAAAAATCTGTAAGTTGATAGATGAGATATATTCTGCATTTTAATGGTATCATCACACATACTGTTCCCCCAAAACACTGATTACACTGCGAGAGGGATAACGAACGGCGGGTTTTGCCTACTAAAATGGCAGAGGTTCCGCTCCTTTGCGTATTACACTTCAGTATAGGCGATTTCAACGGAGTGGTTCATCTTGTTCCTCTAGTATCTTTGCCTGGCACTGCATGCCAGGCACCCGACACCCTCTATGTAAAAATAAAATCCCCCGAACATCTCCTTTAAACTTTGCCCCCTTTCTTTGAAGAAGAGTCCCGATGTGAAGTATTATGTGAAGTATTATCACCTATCCATGAGTCACTCAGGCACTTTGTGTGTTGTTTTTGTAAACCAGCGTCTGCAGTTCACTGTGTCTACAAAAATGGACCCTGGTCTCAACAAATTCTGCCCTCTGCCCCCTCAACAGTGACACCTTGGCTTTAAAATTCAAGGCCATAGTGTTCCCCAGTCCCCCACTCCGCTATCTTCTCCAGCCTTTCCAATGCTATCCGATCTCCCCACTCTAATTCTGGCCTTAAGGTCCTCCCCCACACAAGATAGGCACCACCATGCTCATCATTGCAGTAAAACTATCATGTAAATGGAAAGCTGTTTTTGCACAGATAAGAATTTGTTACTGATTCGCTACTGTGCAGTAAACATCCTGACTGTTGTTGTAGGCATGCAAAGAATTCTGCGCAGTGGCGCAGCGGTTGCTGCCTTACCGCGCCAGAGATCAGGGTTCAATCCTAACTACAGGTGCTGTCTGCATAGAGTTTGTACAAAAAGTCTGTCTGCCCCAACAGCTGCTGACGACCTTCTACCGCTGCATCATAGAGAGCATCCTAACGCATGGCATCCCTGTGTGGTATCTTAGCTGCACGGAGGCAGAGAGGAGAGCTCTTCAGTGGGTAGTCCATAGAGCTCAGAAGATTATCGGAACACAGCCTTGGATGGCATCTACAACACACGATGCCTCAGAAAAGCCACCAGCATCCACAAAGGCTCCTCACACCCCTGCAATATTCTGTTTGAAATTCTACCATCGGGTAGACGCTACAAGGCCTTCTACGCCCGCACCTCCAAACTCAGGAACAGCTTCATCCCCAGGGCCGTCCTGCTGAGCCGGATGGTCACATCGTACAGCGACCCGGCACAGACCTACTTGCACTTTATACTGTTTTAAAACTGTTTCTAATTTTGTTTCACTGGGTTGTCTAAATTTATACTGATTAGCTAATTGATTTATTGCATCGTATGGAAGGCGCATTCCCAATCTCGTTGTACCCCTGAACAATGACAATAAAGATATATTGTATTGTATTGTACGTTCTCCCTGTGACCACGTGGATTTTCTCCAGGTGCTCCGGTTTCCTCCCACATTCCAAAAACGTGGAATGTAGCTTTGTAGGTTAATTGGCTTCTGTAAATTGTCCCTGGTGTGTAGGATGGTCCCATAGTAGAAGTGTCCAAGTCACGGGGCTGGAAACTGGAAGTGTCCTGAGCTAATTCTGCTACCACCACCGTCTTCTGTACAATGACGGCTCCCAATGATTGTCGCCAGAAGCTTGCGCCTTTTCCAGGACGGACGATGACAGTGATGTAACATTTGAATGATGGACACAACAGAAGTGGTGTGTAGGATAATGCTGGTGTATGGGGTGATTGCTGGTTGGCGTGGACTTAGTGGGCCGAAGGGCCTGCTTCCACGCTGTATCTCTAAAGTAAAGTCCAGTGTAAAGTAATTTCAAAATCATTGGATGAAATTCCCAGACTGACAATTTCCCTCTGCAGCCTGAAATATTTTCTTACAAAAGGGAGGAGAGAGCTTGACCTTCACTCTGAGCTTGTTTCAAACATTTTGTAGCTTTCACTTTCATAGCTTTAAACGATATGGACTTGCTTAGCTGCACGGAATCTCCTGCAATATACATTAAAGCTTCAAGAATAGCTGTTTCACATCGGTGTTGTGAGAACCTGCTAAAAATGGGATATGCTCTTTATTTGATAAATAAAGATTCACTCTTCCAATCGCAAATAGGTCTCCTGTGGCAGCCAGTTGTAATCTCATTCTTCTCACTACTTGCGCCTCTGGTCTGCCATTTTCCATTACTAATCTAAACCTAGCGATACGAAGGCCACTTTTATCCCAGTGCCATCCAAATCGTAATTATATATAACAAACAGCAGTGGACCCCGTACTGAAGTCTGTGGCACTCCACTTATCACAGGCCCTCCAATCTTTGCCTCCTTCTTCTAAAACAATTTTGCATCCAATTGGCTAGCTCACCTTAGCTTCCGTGCGATCTAATCTTCCAGATTGGCTTACCATGCAGGTCATCGTCAAAGGCCTTGCTTCAGTCTATTGAGACAACTCTCTAGGTAATTGTTATCAGAAATTTAGAAATTATAAGGAAGATGAACAGGTTATATTCCATTTAACCCTAGAGCTCACATACTGGGTAAGCATGATGGGAAAAATGGCCAACATAGGATGTTAGGAAGCGAATAAATAGACGTGTCAATGGATTTAGCTTTCACAGCACAGATTATCTAAAATAATTCAAACTAATACACTGATGAAAAGCAGGTTTCCTTATCAATTGAGGGGGGATAGTTCTGTCTAGGTTCTTATCCGTTGCAATCTTGAGATTACAGCTGCTCTTTGTCACTGTGTTTAGCAGGCAAGTCTCCCAAAAGTTAACAAAGAGCCTTTTTTAATAAGTAGACTCCATCAATTCTTCCTGCAGGGATATTAACATCTATTGTAGCTATTCAGTACATGAGAGACAGATTTTCAAAACAACAGGAAATGAAAGGTTAAAGATAACTTTGGGGAAAGACAAAGATGAAAGGTCAAGAGCCATTGATCGATGATTTATTTCAAATCTACAAGTAACATTGCGTCTTGAGAATATTGTGTCATTCATTGTGTCATGAGAATATAAAAATGCTGTAGGTACTGTGAATCTTTAAAAACATGGTATTGGAGGTAGGGTACTGACATGGATAGAAAGTTGGTTGACAGACAGAAAGCAAAGAGTGGGGATAAATGGGCCCTTTCAGAATGGCAGGCAGTGACTAGTGCGGTACCGCAATGCTCGGTGTTGGGACCGCAGCTATTTACAATATACATCAATGACTTGGATGAAGTGATTAAAAGTACCATTAGCAAATTTGCCGATGATACAAAGCTAGGTGGCAGTGTGAACTGTGAGGAAGATGCTATGAGGTTGCAGGGTGACTTGGACAGGTTGTGTGAGTGGGCGGATGCATGGCAGATGCAGTTTAATGTAGATAAGTGTGAGGTTATCCACTTTGGTGGTAAGAATAGGAAGGCAGATTATTATCTGAATGGTGTCAAGTTAGGAAAAGGGGACGTACAACGTGATCTGGGTGTCCTAGTGCATCAGTCACTGAAAGGAAGCATGCAGGTACAGCAGGCGGTGAAGAAAGCCAATGGAATGTTGGCCTTCATAACAAGAGGAGTTGAGTATAGGAGCAAAGAGGTCCTTCTGCAGTTGTACAGGGCCCTAATGAGACCGCACCTGGAGTACTGTGTGCAGTTTTGGTCTCCAAATTTGAGGAAGGATATTCTTGCTATTGAGGGCGTGCAGCGTAGGTTTACTAGGTTAATTCCCGGAATGGCGGGACTGTCATATGTTGAAAGACTGGAGCGACTAGGTTTGTATACACTGGAATTTAGAAGGATGAGAGGGGATCTTATCGAAACGTATAAAATTATTAACGGGTTGGACACGTTAGAGGCAGGAAACATGTTCCCAATGTTGGGGGAGTCCAGAACCAGGGGCCACAGTTTAAGAATAAGGGGTAGGCCATTTAGAACAGCGATGAGGAAAAACTTTTTTAGTCAGAGAGTTGTGAATCTGTGGAATTCTCTGCCTCAGACGGCAGTGGAGGCCAATTCTCTGAATACATTCAAGAGAGAGCTAGATAGAGCTCTTAAGGATAGCGGAGTCAGGGGGTATGGGGAGAAGGCAGGAACGGGGTACTGATTGAGAATGATCAGCCATGATCACATTGAATGGCGGTGCTGGCTCGAAGGGCCAAATGGCCTTCTCCTGCACCTATTTTCTATTGTCTATTGTCTATAAAAACACTTTGGGTTCTCTCAGAGTTTTTCTCGGTGTGCACTGTTAAGGCCTTCAATAAACCAACTTGTTTGATAGACTCGCCACTGATTTATGAGCTGTTTTATTTTGTGTCTGTTCTGTGCCTATCTGAGTAAAGCCAGATACAGTGTGTAGGTATAGCAAAAAAAATCCCTCCTACTGTGACTTATTCATAACACTGTCAGATTTGTAAGATACTATTTCCATGCACAAAGCCATGCTGACTATCCCTAATCAATACATGTCTATCCATATTCCGGTAAATCCTATCTTTAAGAATGCCCTCCAATAACGTTCCCACATCTGATGTCTGTGGTTCCTTGGCTTTTCCATGCTGCCCTATTTAAGTAATGGTATTCCAATAGCCCCCCTTCAATCTTCCTGAACTTCACCTGTGTCTCTCACTGGGTCTCAAATAGTGAAAGACAAATAGAAGAGCAAATCCGCAGGGACATTTTGGAGATGTGCATGTAGATGATGTTGGGGGGACTTTAATTGCCCAAATATCAATTGGGATAGTCTTAGACTAAATGGAAAGCATGGGGGGAGGGAAGGGAGATCTTGCCAGGGACTCGTGGGTCGACGAAGCCCGCGGCCATCGGCGCCTGGGTCGAAGGAGCCCGTGGCTGGGACCTGGGTCGCCACCTGGAGACGGTGGAGCGGTCGATGATGGTGCCGACCGACGGACGAGGACGGACATGTGGAAGTGAGGACGTCGCTGCCGAGGGAAGGAACGAAGGAGGACCCGGCGTGGGGGGACTACCGTGAGGGGGTGGGGGGGAAGAACAGTGGACAATGGAGGACCCGGCGAGGGCGGGGGGGGGGGGCACCGTGAGGGAGGGGGGGAAGAACAAAGGGGGATCTGGCGTGGTGTGGGGTGGGTGGGAGATTTGTAACTTTGTAAGTGCCCTTTGTGGGCGACTATTAGCATACCTTGGGTATGCAAGCAAAGAATTTCACGTGTGACAATGAAGTATTCAATTCAATTCCTCTTGATTATATATGACTTTGGTCCAACTGGGAAGAAGGCAGTTGCTGAATCTAATGCTGGCTAATGAAGTGGATGTTTTCAGCCAAACTCCTGTGAGGGAACACTGGGATAAGAGTGGCATTCGTATTGCAAGGTTTAGATTAGTAATGGAAAATGGTTTAAAAAAAATAATCTGAGCACAATCTTCTGAAGTGGAAGAGAGCTGACATTGACGGGATGAAAAGGAATTTTGTTCGAGTAAAATATATACAATAGAACAGTGGAGGATCTGTAACAAGATATTGCACACGTGCTGGCTGGATTGAATGGAGGTGCTTAACGAAGCTGTTACTCAATCCCTGCTTTTGTTTCTCCAATGCAGAAGAGCTAAACATATGCGATTATGCTAGATTGGAAGAAGTACAAGTGAATCACAGAATGTTATGCAGGTGGTGCAGGAAGGAGGGCTTCAGATTGCGTTGAGATTCAGACGGCATTGCGACCAGGCAAAAGGGAACGGTGGATGGAGGGAATGGCTGAGATAAAAGAGCGGATGTTGCAAATTATGTGGTTGCATTGGAAAGTACCATGGGGGAAAGAGATTGAAGGTATCACAAAATGCTGGAGTAACTCAGCAGGTCAGGCAGCATCTAGGAGAGAGGGAATGGGTGACGTTTCGGGTCGAGACCCTTCTTCAGATTATCACAAAATGCTGGAGTAACTCAGCAGGTCAGGCAGCATCTAGAAGAGAGGGAATAGGTGACGAAGAAGGGTCTCGACCCGAAACGTCACCCATTCCCTCTCTCCTAGATGATGCCTGACCTGCTGAGTTGCTCCAGCATTTTGTGATACCTTCAATTTGTACCAGCATCTGCAGTTATTTTCCTACACAACATGGGAAAGAGATTGGCTGAAACGGAAGAGGGACCCAAGGAACGGTCTTCTCAGAACACTGATCAGGTGGGGGGAGACAAAGATCTCTCCTTTGTTGAAATCTGATGGAAAGTGATAGAAATGGTGAAGTTGCTAGTTGAGGACCAGGGGAATTCTATCCTAGTTCTGGCCAGCAGAGGGGGTGAGAACAAAGGTATGGAAAATGGATGAGGTGTGATTGTGGGCTTTGTCAGCCATAGTAGATGGGGAAGCCACACAGCAGGAAGGTTGGTGGGGCTAAACAATGTCAAACATAGCAACAGCCCCCACTGCATAACTCCGAAATATTAATCAAATTTGTGTACAAAATGTGATAAGTAGCACTGCAGGAAATGATACCTCAGGGGTTCCATTCCTGCCGGAAGAACTCAGCGAGCCAAGCAGCATTAAGGGAGGAAATGGTCAAACGTTCCAGGTCGAGGCCCCCATTCAGTCTCGGACGGGACTTCTGCATACCCATTATAGCTACTGGGAATCTGCACCAACAGAGCTTAAACGCTGCTGTGGAAGGAGAGGCAAAATGCAGAGGAGAGATCATAGCAGCAGAATTAAGCCATTCGGCCCATCGAGTCTACTCCGCCATTCAATCATGACTGATCTATCTCCCTCGTTACCCCATTCTCCTGCCTTCTCCCCATGGCCTCGGGCAGGTGCCCGGGGAAACCCTCACTCCCCCATGCTCCTTATTAATGATCAGGCATGATCGTCTCCCTTGGTGCTGGTGGAGTCCAAGTCATTGTGAGCAAGTATCCGATCAAAAGGCCAGTGATTGCAGGTGACTTTTAAAGAAAGGCTGGGACCAATGAAGGAGGGCTCCAGTGCATTACTTAACATTATCCTGGCCAGTGAACAGTGAGACTCGGGGAGGGCTGCGCTCAGGGTGTAAATGGGGTGACCCCTTATTTTAAAGTGAGCCCCTAGCTCTAGATTCACCCACAAGAGGAAACATTCTTGCCCCATCTCATCGAGCCACAGAGTCATGCAGCGTGGAAACAGGCTCCTCAGTCATCTGTCTGGTTAAAGCCCCCTGAAGACCTCATTTGCTTCAATCAACTCACCTCTCACCTTTGGATATAGGCCAAGCACGTCCAACCTTTCAACCCTGTCAAGCAAAGCATCAGTCTAAACCTGCTCTAAAATGCTTCCAAGTCACGCACATTTTTTACCACATTTTACTCCATTAGCCAGACCTTGGCTTACACACTCAACCTTACACACTCAACCTTACACACTCAACCTATTTATATCACTTTGTTGCCCTTTCATGTCCGCTTCATATCTTGTTTTCCTATCTGTGTTTGTGCCACGAGCAACTAGCAACCATGTCTTTGGCACTGCCATCTTTTATATGTTGTAAGAGGTTGTGCACCCAGCATCAGTCCTTATTACATGCCACATGTTACATTTGGCCAACCTGAGAAATGCCTATTTATGCTGACCTTCTGTTTCCTGTCAGATTTCTGACCAGGCCAAGATGTTACTTTCTGCATAACAAGCTCTTATCTATAATACTAAAACTCTCGTTTGTTATCTTGTTTGTGACTGAACTTCAGCCAAAACGGTACACGATAGCGCGACAATTTTAGGCCCACCTTACTCACCGTCGTCATTTTAATGGTAAAAATGGCCGTTTTATTGAAATTGGTCTTATATTTTTTGTTATTCACATTTTAAAGTTTAAATCTATCTCCTGGGGAGGGAGGGGGAGGAGAGTGGTTAAGGGGGGGTGGAGTGGGGAGGGGGGGGGGGAGGCGGAGAGAGGGGAGGGGAGGAGGGAGGGGGGAAAGGGGAGGGTGCTGCACCAATGCAGGAGAGGTTTGGCCCAAACTGGTCCACTTGGTCTAGTTTTCCTCTATAACCCTTGCTACAGCAACTTGTCAAATGTTTTCTGGAAACCTACAGTGCCCTCCAAAATGTTTGAGACAAAGACCCATCATCATTTATTTATTTGCCTCTGTACTCCACAATTTGAGATTTATAATAGAAAGAAAAAAAATCACATGTGGTTAAAGTGCACATTGTCAGATTCTATTAAAAGATATTTTTTATACATTTTGGTTTCACCATGTTGTGTTTATACATAGTCCCCTTTATCCACAGCAAAAACCATTGCTTCAATGCCTCAAAAAAAACTAGGACAGATATGATTTGTCTTTCATAACACTATGGCAGATTACCCTCAGTTTTTGTAAGTTCCCTCTGATACAGCTTCGCAGTAGGTTTTTAGATTTTAGATTTGGAGATACAGCGCGGAAACAGGCCCTTCGGCCCACCGAGTCGGCGCCGCCCAGCGATCCCGCACACTAACACTATCCTACACACACTAGGGACAATTTTTACATTTACCCAGTCAATTAACCTACATACCTGTACGTCTTTGGAGTGTGGGAGGAAACCGAAGATCTCGGAGAAAACCCACGCAGGTCGCGGGGAGAACGTACAAACTCCGTACAGACGGCGCCCGCAGTCAGGATCAAACCTGAGTCTCCGGCGCTGCATTCGCTGTAAAGGCAGCAACTCTACCGCTGCGCCACCGTGCCGCCAAGCACTTATTAGCACTGATAGTATCTAGCCTAAACAAACCAGAAAAACAGCACCAAATTCGAGAGGTGAGGCAAGTTGAGAGTAACTGCCTTTGATATCAAGGCAAAACATGACTGTGTGGCATCAAGGTACTCAGCTAAAGCTCAACGGAATGGGCAACAAATTTAAAATGTTTTACTGGTTGGAGTCATTCCTTTGAGGCAATTCAGAGTACCTATCGGACCCCGCCAGGTGGGCAGCAGAGTCCATACCAAAGATACTAGAGGAGCAAGATGGACCACTCTGTCGAGATCACCTATACTGACGTGTAGTACACAAAGGAGCGGTACGTCTGCCATTTTGATCATCTTTGATCAAACCCTCTCCTTCGACAAACACATCAAACACATCACAAAGACAGCCTTCTTCCACCTCAAAAACATTGCCCGTCTCCGTCCATCCCTCTCCTCCACAGCTGCAGAAACCCTCATCCACGCCTTCATCACCTCCCGTCTGGACTACTGCAACAGCCTCCTCTATGGCGCACCCTCAAAAATCATCAGTAAACTTCAATATTCAAAACTCCGCTGCCCGTCTACTCACCCACACCCCGATCCGTGACCATATCACCCCTGTCCTTTATAAACTCCACTGGCTCCCCATCCCCCAGAGAATCCAGTACAAAATCCTCCTCATAACCTACAAAGCCCTCCATAACCTGGCCCCATCCTACCTGACCGACCTCCTCCACAGGCACACTCCCACCTGCACCCTCCGCTCTGCCGCTGCCAATCTCCTATCCCCCCCACATCCGGACTAAACTCAGATCCTGGGGGGACAGGGCTTTCTCCATCGCTGCTCCCACCCTATGGAACTCACTACCCCAAACCGTTAGAGACTCCTCCACACTCACCACATTCAAAACATCGCTGAAGTCTCACCTGTTCAGTACTGCCTTCAACCACTGAAGGTCACCTCACCTACTGTCTCCTTTCTCTGTTCATTTATTTATTTACTTATTTATCTATTTATTAATTTCCCTATGTTCTCAAAATCTCTGTAAAGCGTCTTTGAGTATATGAAAAGCGCTATATAAATAAAATGTATTATTATTATTATTATTATTTTAGGAGGCAAAACCCGCCGTCCGTTATGCCTCTCGCAGTATAATCAGTGTTTTGGGGGAACAGTATTGTGTGATGATACCATAAAAATGCAGAATATATCTCATCTATCAACTCACAGATTTTTGTTATTTTTCTTTTAAAGTGTTTCTGCAAGTTCCTGCCCACTAAAATGGCGCCACGACATACTACGGTTTTTAGGGTCGAGTGGTCTATCTTGCTCTGCTCTGTTATCTTTGGTGCGTACTGACTGGTTTTATCACGCAGCCAAGAACGGAGGAGAGTGCAGAAAGTGGGGGCCAATGCCTGGTCCATTGGAGCTATCGACCTTCCCCACCATCGAAGGGATCTACAGGACCCGTTGCTTCAATGTACATTGTCAGCCTTCCGCTGGCTGCTGATATCACCAAAGACTCACACCATCCTGACCGCCCTCTCATCTCACGGCTAGGATTTAAAGAAGGTACTGAAGCCTGGGTACTGTTACCATCAAGTTCAAGAACAACTCATCAACCCATCAACCATCAGGCCCTTGAATCACACTGACCACAACCCTGACCACAACCCTACCTCAGCAAGGAGTTATCATGCACTTTGCATTGGGTGTACTTTGCACTATTACGGCCTGGTTACCTAATATAACTAATAACTTGTATCATTGCTCACTGTATAATTATTTATTGTGTTGTTACGTTAATGTCCATGCAAAGCTGCAGCAAGTAAGAATTTCACTGTTCCTTTCACGGTGCATGTGCCAATTAAACACACTTGATTTTTGACTTTTGATTCCTCGCACAAAGAAAATGGAATGATCCCAATTGGAGTCGAGGGCGGACGAGATTGATTCATGGTCCTGTTTACAGAAACAATTGGAAGTAGAGACAGACTCAGAGACACATCTCATCAGGTTTGCCGGATAGGACCAAATACATATTTTATTTTCCATATGTGCCACTGCAGTGAGAAAATACACTAATCTAAAATATGACGTTTCACATCCAAATAGTGTGTAGCAGAACTGCCGGTTCTTTCCATTTCTTGACCTAAGCGTTCTGGCTTTAAGGAAACAAAGAAGTGAAGATTATTAGTTTGTCTGAAAAGACATTTGAGGCCACCACTGGTTAATGTCTTCATTGAGTGACAATGAACAGGGATTCAGTGAGAGTAAGGCCTTCACTTCCAATTCTTCAGAATGGCTTCTGCTGAATCCAACGTACTATCTTGCTGTCAGAAGAAAGGGAAAAACAGGCACTTTAAGCAATATAATAATAATAATAATAATAATGCATTACATTTATATAGCGCTTTTCATACACTCAAAGACGCTTTACAGGGATTTAAAGAACATAGGGAAGTGAATAAATAGATAAATAAGTAAACGAACAGAGAAAGGAGACAGAAGGTGAGGTGACCTTCAGTGGTTGAAGGCAGTACTGAACAGGTGAGACTTCAGTGATGTTTTGAATGTAGTGAGTGAGGAGGAGTCTCTGACGGTTTGGGGTAGTGAGTTCCATAGGGTGGGAGCAGCGATGGAGAAAGCCCTGTCCCCCCAGGATCTGAGTTTGGTCCGGATGGGGGGGAGATAGGAGATTGGCAGCAGCAGAGCGGAGGGTGCAGGTGGGAGTGTGCCTGTGGAGGAGGTCAGTCAGGTAGGATGGGGCCAGGTTATGGAGGGCTTTGTAGGTCATGAGGAGGATTTTGTACTGGATTCTCTGGGGGATGGGGAGCCAGTGGAGTTTGTAAAGGACGAGGGTGATATGGTCACAGATCGGGGTGTGGGTGAGTAGACGGGCAGCGGAGTTTGCAGAAATATGCATGTATTTTGTTCTTCTTGAACGACCAGCATCAAAGTGCGCTAACACCAATAGACTGACCTTGATAAAGCAGAAACGAACATATTTCTCATAGAGACTCTTGGCTTGATCACTGACGAATGAGGTCACAGGGATAGCTGCCAATTGCTAAAAGAAAATGAAAAAAAATCTCAACTGAAGGGAAAAAACGGAAAAACTTTCTTTCAGGTGCAATGCCATAGTGGATTTCCAATGCAGCCGAGCTTCTTCAGCCTGCAAGGTCACAGATATCAGTTCCCAAACATTTTCTCCGTGTCATTGACCTTCGTTGCTTCTTTATCCCAAATACAATATTTGGAACATGGTGTACTGCACATGATAATGTGAACATGATAAGAGGGACATGGGGCAAACGCAGGCAAATGGGACCAGTTCAGATGGGGGCGTCTTGGTTAGCATGGACCAGTTGGGCCAAAGGGCCTGACTCCGTGCTGTACGACTCTCCCTATGACTCTAAAGAATCATATCCTGCCTGTTCTGCTAACCAGCACTCCGTTTTTATTTGTGTTTCGTGTTGATGACCTTTAGTCAGAGCCGGGAAAAGTTGGAGGGTTTTAGGATGGAACCAGAGGGGAACAGGAGACGGGGCACGAAAGGGAAAGTCTGTTAAAGGATGGAAATAGAAGAGAAGCCCTGGTTTAACTCCATGTTGGCCTTGGCTGGCCTTTGTTTCTATTTAAAGATATTACTGGGTCGTTGCATTTTAACTGATCAGGTTACAAACAGTTGCCAGGAACAGACCTCTGTCGTAACCTTAGGAGGACCTGTATTATGCATGACCATCGAGGCACAAGACATTTGAGGACAGAATGTCACCCGGATCTGAATGGACCTTATTCAGAGCATTTGGTATTACTGAATTAGAGTCATACAGTGTGGACTTCGGCCTAACTTGCCCACACCGGCCAACATGTCCCAGCTACACCAGTCCCACCTGCCTGCGCTTGGTCCATATCCCTCCAAACCTATCCTATCCACGTACCTGTCTAACTGTTTCTTAAACGTTGGGATAGTCCCAGCCTGAACTGCCTCCTCTGGCAGCCTGTTCCATACACCCACCGACCTCTGTGTGAATTGAGGAAGTAGTTGCAGCCTTCATGCTCACTCTGATGGTCTGGTACTCAGACTGTGCGTGGGATGGGGAGGAGGTGCCAGCGTGATAGAATGGAAATCACAGCTTTCTACAGAGGTACCACTGAATGCCTCCAAACTCGGGATTGTTTGGCACGTTCCTCCAATGGCAGCTACACCACCAATATTCAACAACCGGTACATGGGTGGAGCGTTTGGCAGACCGGTGGGATGTGGACCTTCGGGGAGGTCTGATTTGCCAGGCTGAGCATCTGAAGGACCACTGACTGATCTCACCAGCCAGCAGGCTGCATTTCCTGCGAGACCAACTTGATCTGCTCCTCATTCTCCATTATACTCTGTTCTGCAGTGGCGCAGCGATAGAGCAGCTGCCTTAGAGACCCAGGTTCGATTCTGACTGCGGGCGCTGTCTGCAGGCAGATTGTACGTTCTCGGGTGGGCTTTCTCCAGGTGCTCCAGTTCCCTCCCACTCTCTAAAGACGTTTTGCAGGTTAATTGGCTTTGGTAAAATTGCCCCCAGGCTGTAGGCTAGTGCTGGCGTGTGGGGTGTTTGCTGGTCGGCGCGGACTCGGTCAGCCAGTTTCCCCGCTGCATCTCTAAAGTCTAATGCCTAAACTCGCTAACTGCGAGATTATTAAGGAGTTGGACACGTTAGAGGCAGGAAACATGTTCCCAATGTTGGGGGAGTCCAGAACAAGGGGCCACAGTTTAAGAATAAGGGGTAGGCCATTTAGAACTGAGATGAGGAAAAACTTTTTCAGTCAGAGAGTTGTGAATCTGTGGAATTCTCTGCCCCAGAAGGCAGTGGAGGCCAATTCTCTGAATGCATTCAAGAGAGAGCTGGATAGAGCTCTTAAAGATAGCGGAGTCAGGGGGTATGGGGAGAAGGCAGGAACGGGGTACTGATTGAGAATGATCAACCATGATCACATTGAATGGCGGTGCTGGCTCGAAGTGCCGAATGGCCTCCTCCTGCACCTATTGTCTATTGTCTATTGCACGAGAAAAGATCCATGCTTTTGCTTACTCGGTACAAGAGAGTGGTGCAGACTGTGTCAGCTCTCCCGCTCGGATCACAGAACGTGCGAGTAAACGCAGCGAAGGTGACCTTGGCACAAAAAAGGATGAAGACACTCCAGTGTATTCTCCGCATTGTGGACGAGCGAACAAAGAGATAATGGAAAAGGAACAAAGGAGAACACCAGCCGTGAACTTCAGGGAGGGGAGACATTTGGCCCTGAGAGCCCTCTCCCTTCAAGGAGTCAAATATTTTAGATTAGTTAATCCGCACATCCTACCCTCCCTGGTCTTTGTGTACTGCCACACATTACTTGCTGCCTTCTGAGATGAAGGGGGAAAAAAAGGACAAAGAGTGTATTGAGAACTATGACAGAACTGTTTGCTGTGTATCCAGCTCGACAGTAGCTGTGAGAATCTCCAAATGTAATCCAAGCAGAATGCGTGGCATTTATGAGTTGCTACTTTTAATGGACCAATGGACAATAGGTGCAGGAGTAGGCCATTCGGCCCTTCGAGCCAGCACCGCCAAATGGATTAGTGTGGTAGTGGTATCGTGTACCTTTCCGAGCGCATTTAGAAAATTGGTTTAATATTTGCCAGAATTCTGTACACCTCTCCTCTGTTTTTCCACAACGCTTAATATTTCCACGAGGGTCTTGTTTAGAGCAGCACCTATCTCCACATCTACTATTGTCACAGATGATAAAGGATTGTCTCTTGCAGGAACTTTTTCCCCCCAAATATCCTGGTACATCTGACGTCGACACACAGTTTAGCAAGGAGCAAATTTCACTGGATTCTGAAATGTGGGGTCAATCTAGTGGGTCGGGGAGAATGGTCAGGAGAAAGTGCTGGGCCGGACAGTCATTTATATCGCACTCTTACCCTTGGGCCCATCTCTTCCTCCTGGGCAGATGCCGTTCAATCCAGGTTGATGTGAGCGACGCATTGTTGGCTAATAACGAGGCTAGAACATAAACCATGAATGGTAGGGTCTGAGGGAGCACTGATGAACAGAAGGCCCTTGGAATACGAGCCCAGAGATCCTTGAAGGTGGAACTACAGGTGGATAACATGGTCAGGAAGACACATGGGGTACTGGCTTTCATTAATAGGGCCTTCCTACACTGCCTGCTCCACTGCGAAAGCTCCTCAAGGTACATCCACCTTGAAGAAGTTCTCCTCCTCTCTCCGACGAGAGTTCTGCATTCGTTGTTCTTTATCTCTCCACATCGTCACCTACATCCCTCCTTTCCCTTATCCCTAACCAGTCTGAAGAAGGGCCTCGACCCGAAAAGTCACCCATTCCTTCTCCCCAGAGATGCTGCCTGTCCCGCTGAGTTACTCCAGCATTTGTGTGTCTATCTTCATTAATAGGGCCATTGAATACAAAAGTAGCTGGTCATGCTCCAACTTTAAAAAACTTTGGTCAGGTTTCAGCTGGCGTAACGCATGTGGTTCTGGGTGCTACACTACGGGAAAGATGCGATAATGCTGCAGGAAGCAGAGGAGACTCAACAGTTTGCTGCCTGGGACCATTTTAGTCTTGCTGAAAATTATTAAACCCTTGCCTGGCCATCCCAAAGCTGGGGGCAGCAGCTGCTCATTTGAGAAGCAGGTTTGCCTGACGATCTTAGTTTAGTTTTCATTAGAGACACAGCGTGGAAACAGGTCCTTCGGCCTACCGAATCCGCGCTGGCCAACGATCACCCCCGCACACTAGGTCTGCCGTACACACTGGGGATAATTTACAACTTACAGAAGCTAATTAACCTGCACGGCTTTGGAATGTGGGAGGAAACCGGAGCACCCGGAGAAAACCCACCCAGGTCACAGGGTGAACGTACAAACTCTGTACAGGCAGCACCCCCCCTAGTCAGGATCGAACCCAGGTCTCAGGCGCTGTAAGGCAGCAACTTTACCACTGCGCCACCATGCCTGGATTGGAAAAAACATCTCCCATTTCTTCAAGTGTGTTCCATTAGATCACGAGATCTGAGATACTGAGAGATACTGAGAGGTAATGCGAGATAGCGAAGTTAAGAAAGGTGGTAAATCGTGAATTATAGACTGCCTGTCAGGGCCGCATAGCATATTCCAGGCTCCCTTTCAGGTTAGGCAGAGGTTCACTTGCACCTCCTCCAACCTCATCTACTGTATCCGTTGTTCAAGATGTGGACTCTTGTACATCGGCGAGACCAAACGCAGACTGGGCGATCGTTTCGCGGAAAGCCTGAACCAACCTGATCTCCCGTTGCGAAACACTTTAATTCTCCTTCCCATTCCTTTCTGACTTCAGTCTCCTCCGTTGTCAGAGTGAGGCTAAACGCAAATTGGAGGAACAGCATCTCATATTTCACTTGGGCAGCTGACAGCCCAGTGGTATGAATATTGATTTATCTAACTTCAGGTAGCCCCGGCATTCCCTCTCTCTCTCTCTCTCTCTCTCTCTCTATCCCTCCCCCACCCAAGTCGCACTAGCTTCTCATTTTCACCCTACAAACACCCTACAAACAGCCTGTTTCCTTTATCATCGTTACTTCTTTGCATATCTTTCATTTATTGTTCTTTATCTCTCCACATCACCGTCTCTATCTCTCGTTTCCCTTATCCGTAACCAGTCTGAAGAAGGATCTCGACCCAAAACGTCACCCATTCCTTCTCTCCAGAGATGCTGCCTGACCCGCTGAGTTACTCCAGCTTTTTGAGTCTATCTTCCCTTTGCTTATAGTCTCCTGTGCAATAAAGCCAAACGTCTGACTTTTTACTCAGTAGCTGGATACGTAGAAACTACAACAGAGGCTCTCAGTTTAAAATTATCCTGAAAAAAAAATTGTTTTGAAAATAACTCAAGTCCTCTTTGCGGTTTCTGCACTCAGCCTTAAATGGGCAACTAAAATGTGGTACACAGGGTGAACTCCATCAGTGAGCAATCTTGCACTGGAATTACAGTAAGCTCACGATACATGTACAAATATGGCTCATTATCGTAAACATTTTTAATGAACACCCACTGTGGTGGCATAAAAATGATTTTCAGTCTTAACACAGTGGTGCAGGAGTCCAAACACTACGCAGACAAGAATGCTGTTCATTCATCTACTTGTGTCTCCCGCATTATCTTGCCAAGAATCCTTTCCCAATGAACTCGCCCTGAACAGGTTTTTGGTCATTCTCCAGCTCTCTTCACTCTCTCCGCACCTCATTCCTCAGCCAGTCAGCCAGCTCGGCCCACTCCCCGACTGATGGCCTCAACTCCACCAGCGCCAGAGACTCAGATTCGATGCTGACTACGGGCGCCGTCTGTTCGGAGTTTGTACGTTCTCCCCGTGACCTGCGTGTGTTTTCTCTGAGATCTTCGGTTTCCTCCCACACTCCAAAGACGTACAGGTTTGTAGGCTAATTGGCTTGGTTAATGTAAAAATTGTTCCTAGTGGGTGTAGGATAATGTTAGTGTGCGGGGATCGCTGGTCGGCGCGGACCCGGTGGGCCGAAGGGCCTGTTTCTGCGCTGTATCTCTAAAATCTAAAAAAAAACACTTACTCTTAATTATTATATTACATCCGTTCCAGGGATTTGGACATCAGTGGCCAGAGCAGGTTTTAACAGGAATCCCCACTTGCTCACTTCAAATGAGAGGCGTGAAAAATCATTTGAATGCAACTGAGCCAACTATATTCTTGTGAATCCAGAGTCACGTGTCGGCCCATTACACAGGGATGAGGGCAGGGGTTACTTTCACTGAAGAACTTGGCTTTACAGCAATATGGTAGTATTGCCTCGGCCATTATTAATGCTAGCTGTTGGAAGACGGGCATCACAGTGGCGCGGCTGGTAGAGCTTCTGCCGCACTGCGCCAGAGACCCGGATTCGATCCTGATCTCGGGCGCTATCTGCGTGGAGTTTGCATGTCTACCTGTGACCTCAGGGGTTTCCCCCCCGGTGCTCGGGATTCCTCCCACATCCCAAAGATGAGTGGGATTATAGGTAAATGGCCTCTCTAAATCGTTCTGAGTGTAGGGAATGAATGCAAAAGTGGGATAACATAGAACCAGTGTTTAGTTTAGAGATACAGTGTGGGACACAGGCCCTTCGGCCCACCGAGTCCGCGCCGACCAGTGATGCCTGCACAATTACACCATTCTACACACTGGGGACAACTCACCAAGCAAATCAACCTGCAACCCTGTGTCTTGGGAGTGTGGGAGGAAACCGGAGCTCCCGGAGAAAACCAACGCAGGTCACGGAGAGCACGTATAAACTCCGTACAGAGGGGGAGTGTTTCTTCTTGGACAGCAGAACCCTCTTACAATCTGAGCTCAGACACTCAGCAGAGAACAGGATACAGGGAGCAGTTCATTTTCACACAAAGGGCAGGAATCATCCAGCACTCTCTCCCCAGAGGTCTGCCCATCAGTTGACGTTTTAAGATCTTAAATTGATAGATGTTTATATAGCATAGAAACACGGAAACATGGTAAATAGGTGCAGGATTAGGCCCTTCGAGCCAGCACCGCCATTCAATGTGATCATGGCTGATCATCCAGAATCAGTACCCCGTTCCTGCTTTTTCCCCCATATCCCTTGATTCCGTTAACCTTAAGAGCGATATCCAACTCTCTCTTGAAATCATCCAGTGAATTGGCCTCCACTGCCTTCTGTGGCAGAGATTTCCACAGATTCACAACTCTCTGGGTGAAAAGGTTTTTCCTCATCTCAGTTCTAAATGGCCCTACCCCATATTCTTAAAACTGTGACCCCTGGTTCTGGACTCCCCCAACATCGGGAACATTTTTCCTGCATCTAGCCTGTCCAATCCCTTAAGAATTTTATATGTTTCTATAAGATCCCCTCTCGTCCTTCTAAATTCCAGTGAATCAGTGAAGTAGCAATCAAAGAAATATCTGTAAACAATAGACAATAGACAATAGACAATAGGTGCAGGAGTAGGCCATTCAGCCCTTCGAGCCAGCACCGCCATTCAATGCGATCATGGCTGATCACTCTCAATCAGTACCCCGTTCCTGCCTTCTCCCCATACCCCCTCACTCCGCTATCCTTAAGAGCTCTATCCAGCTCTCTCTTGAAAGCATCCAACGAACTGGCCTCCACTGCCTTCTGAGGCAGAGAATTCCACACCTTCACCACTCTCTGACTGAAAAAGTTCTTCCTCATCTCCATTCTAAATGGCCTACCCCTTATTCTTAAACTGTGGCCCCTTGTTCTGGACTCCCCCAACATTGGGAACATGTTTCCTGCCTCTAATGTGTCCAATCCCCTAATTATCTTATATGTTTCAATAAGATCCCCCCTCATCCTTCTAAATTCCAGTGTATACAAGCCCAATCGCTCCAGCCTTTCAACATACGACAGTCCCGCCATTCCGGGAATTAACCTAGTGAACCTACGCTGCACGCCCTCCATAGCAAGAATATCCGTCCTCAAATTTGGAGACCAAAACTGCACACAGTACTCCAGGTGCGGTCTCACCAGGGCCCGGTACAACTGTAGAAGGACCTCTTTGCTCCTATACTCAACTCCTCTTGTTATGAAGGCCAACATTCCATTGGCTTTCTTCACTGCCTGCTGTACCTGCATGCTTCCTTTCATTGACTGATGCACTAGGACACCCAGATCTCGTTGGACAGGTTCGACTGGATCCTGGATCCTGTACGCCTGTTTCGATGATTCACATACCCACCGCCGAAGGGTAACACTAACCAAGGTCAAAACACAAAGTGCTGGAGTAACTCAGTGGGTCAGGCAGCATCTGTGGAGGGAAAGGACGTGTGACCTTTTGGGTTGGCACCATTCTTCAGACCCCCTTGCTCCCCCTCTCTCTCCATCCCCCCCCCCCCCCCTTCCCAGTTCTCCGACCACTTTTACTGGCTCCGACTACATTTTATCTCTGAACCGCCCACTCCCCTGACATCAGTGTGAAGAAGGGTCTCGACCCGAAACATCACCCATCCCTTCTCTCCACAGTTGCTGCCTGTCTCGCTGAGTTACTCCAGCATTTCGTGTTACCCCTTCCAAGTCCATTTCCTCCACAGATGCTGCCTGATCCGTTGAGTTCTTCCAGCACTGTGTGTGTCACTCAGACTTATTTTTTCCAGTATTTGTAGTTCCATTGTGTCTCCAATTAAGGTCTAAATGTTCGCCTAATCTTTATCGCCCAGTTCATACCACAAATTTCATATGGAATTAGAAAGCAAATCTTTATTTAAGCCTACTTGCCCTGAGGACACTACAAAGTGGTTTGCTGACAATAAAAGTTCCTGTAATGTACTTATCACCTCGGGGCGGCACGGTGGCGCAGTGGTAGGGTTGCTGCCTCACAGCGCCAGAGATCCGGCTTCGATCCTGACCGCGGGTTCTGTCTGTACGGAGTTTGCACGTTCTCCCAGTGACCGCAGCGTGTGCTTTCTCCGGTTGCCTCCCACACTCCAAAGACGTGCAGATTCATAGGTGGATCGGCTTCGGTGAGAATTGTAAAGTGTACCCAGTATGTAGGACGGTCCTAGTGTCTTGGGTGATTGCTGGTTGGCACGGACTTGGTGGGCTAAAGGGCCTGTTTCCAAGCTTTATCTCTAGTCTAGTCCAGTCTAATTGCCACCTGAGTAAACTGGACCGCAGAATCCAGCCAACAGCAATGGCAACAAGGCCAGATATTCTACCATCACGGTGTTATTAAAGAAGAAACGTTTTACCAGGTTATCAGGAAAACATGTTTTTTCTTAGAACTGGAGTTCTTTTTTAATCCACGAGTGATGTTTGACAGGTTCTTGGATTAATGTTTTATCGCGAAAATGATGGCGTGGTTGGTAACTGACCATATTATTGATTGTGCAAGTTTGCCATTGTCAATCCCATAGTTGAGAACCACAGTCATAACAAGCATTGACCAATACAGGAATTACATTGCACCTCACTCTCCCCCAAACCAAGTTGAATTACCTTATTTTTAATCATCCACTTCACAAACTTGTTATCGTAAGGCTCATCCCCTTCCATTTTGGAGAGATCTACACCTGGAAAGAAAGTTATGTAAATAATTAGAAGAAATCAATATTTTTGTTACTGAGGCAGGCTACACATTAGCGCCTTGTTCAGAGCTCCAAAACCATCTTTGTGACTCAGTGTCCCACACGAGGCAATGGGGAACCGTAGACTGAGTGACTCAGGAGAGCTCCAACAACGACAAAGTTTAAATAGGAAAGAAGACTGGTTGTGTACCAGGAGCCTGAAGAAGGGCCCCGTCCTGAAACGACACCTGTCCCTTTTCTCTGGGGATGCTGCCTGGCCTGTTGAGTTGCTCCAGCACTTTGTCTCTATCGTTGGTATAAACCAGCACCTGCACCCAAGAATAACCTCCTTTTAGAAACGTAGAAAAATAGATGCAGGAGTAGGCCATTTGGCCCTTCGAGCCGGCACCGCCATTCAATATGATCATGACTGATCATCAGTACTCCGTTCCTGCTTTCTCCCCGTATCCTTTGATTCCTTTAGCCCTAAGAGCTAACTCTAACTCCCCCTTGAAAACATGCAGTGAATTGGCCTCCACTGCCTTCTGTGGCAGAGCGCATTCCGCAGATTCACAACTCTCTGGGTGAAAAAGTCTTTCCTCATCTCAGTCCTCAAATGGCCGACGCCTGATTCTTTTGTCCTTCTGTCCCTCTCCGCTGCTGACAGCGGTGACTGAATGTGCGCCTGGCCTCGATGTCAATAGACAATAGACAATAGGTGCAGGAGGAGGCCATTCGGCCCTTCGAGCCAGCACCGCCATTCAATGTGATCATGGCTGATCATTCTCAATCAGTACCCCGTTCCTGCCCTCTCCCCCATACCCCCCGACTCCGCTATCCTTAAGGGTTGCCGTGAAGGGTTCAACCACCCGCGCATTCCTCCCGACCGTGGTGGCAGGTACCACAGGGCCGTTCACTGGCACGGAGGGGAGGCGGTGGCGGGAAACTTCACGGGTGAGCAGGGGCCTTCTGCCGTCCGACATCCGCACGCCCGTGCCAACGCGTGCCCAAAAGTGGCAAGCAGCGGGAGCAGCAAACACGGCGCCTGCCCCCCTCGGTCGGAGGTCACCCAACCGCCAGCCCAGGGTGAGGTCTGCCAAGCCTGCCCGCGCCACAGATCTGGAAAGGATATTCCTGGTCTGTGTGGGTGGGAGACAATAGACAATAGATAATGGGTGCAGGAGTAGGCCATTCGACCCTTCGAGCCAGCACCACCATACAATGTGATCATGGCTGATCATTCTAAATCAGTACCCCGTTCCTGCCTTCTCCCCATACCCCCTGACTCCGCTATCCTTAAGAGCTCTCTCTTGAATGCATTCAGAGAATTGGCCTCCACTGCCTTCTGAGTTAGGCCATTCAGCCCATCAAGTCTACTCCGCTGCTCAATCCTGGCTGATCTATCTCTCCCTCCTAGCCCCATTCTCCTGCTTTCTGTCCATAACCTCTGACACCCGTACTAATCAAGAATCTATCTGTTTCTGCCGTAAATAATTCCATTGACTTGGCCTCCACCGCCTTCTGTGGCAAAGAATTCCACAGATTCTCCACCCTCTGACCAAAGAAATTCCTCCTCACCTCCTTCCTAAAAGAACGTCCTTTAATTCTGAGGCTGCGACCTCGAGTCCTAGACTCTCCCACTAGTGGGAACATCCTCTCACATCCACTCTATCCAAGTCCTTGAACTCCAATCTCCTTCCTCTATTTCTCGTTCCCCTTCTCTATTCCCCGTTTCCAGGCTCTCCCTCCATTCCATATCCAGTGGTCCCCTGCTCCTCCATTCCATATCCAGTGGTCCCCTGCTCCTCCATTCCATATCCAGTGGTCCCCTGCACCTCCATTCCATATCCAGTGGTCCCCTGCTCCTCCATTCCATATCCAGTGGTCCACTGCACCTCCATTCCATATCCAGTGGTCCCCTGCTCCTCCATTCCATATCCAGTGGGTCCCGACCACTCTGGTTCGTTCTCCATCCCCTCGTTTCCGACCCATTCCTCCCTGGCAATGATTTCCCTTGACTTACATTGTTCATTATTTTATTTCACAAAATGCTGGAGTAACATCGGCACGGTGGCGCAGCGGTAGAGTTGCTGCCTTACAGCGAATGCAGCGCCGGAGACTCAGGTTCGATCCTGACTATGGGCGCCGTCTGTACGGAGTTTGTACGTTCTCCCCGTGACCTGCGTGGGTTTTCTCCGAGATCTTCGGTTTCCTCCCACACTCCAAAGACGTACAGGCTTGTAGGTTAATTGGCTGGGCAAATGTAAACATTGTCCCTAGTGGGTGTAGGATAGTGTTAGTGTGCGGGGATCGCTGGGCGGCGCGGACCCGGTGGGCCGAAGGGCCTGTTTCTGGGCTGTATCTCTAAATCTCTAAAAAAATCTCTAAACTCAGCAGGTCAGGCAGCATCTCAGGAGAGAAGGAATGGGTGATGTTTCGGGTCGAGACCCTTCTTCAGACTCCTTGTTATTTTAAATACTTCAGTCAAATCCTCTCGCAATTCCATGTAATTCCACTGAAAAAGCCAGCTTCCTGAATCTAAACAAACAATTAAAATTCCTAATTGGTGGAATTGACCCGTAATTCACTTTGTATTTCCCTCTAAAGCTCTTTATATTAAAAAAAAGTCTTTCCCACTGGGTCCCAGAACTGGATACAATGTCCTAGTCTTTAGTGCTTCTGTTTGTAAAGCCCAGGGTCCCAGAAGCCTTTTCAACCCATGAAGTATGCGCATGTGTAGGAAGGAACTGCAGATGCTGGTTTACACCGAAGATAGACGCAAAAATGCTGGAGTAACTCAACGGGGACAGGCAGCATCTCTGGAAAGAGGGAATGGGTGACGTTTCGGGTTCAGCCTGAAGAAGGGCCTCGACCCGAAACGTCACCCATTACTTCTCTCCAGAGGTGCTGCTGAGTTACTCCAGCATTTTGTGTCTACCATCATTCTACTCAGACGGGCACAGACACAAAATAAAACGGCTTCAGACTCTTCTTCGGACCGAGTGCGCTCATGCCCTCTCTCGCTCACTCAGCTATCGCTGAAGCCCTTTCAGAACTGCACTCTCTCCTCCACTTTCTCTCCTCTCACAGAAGTGTGACACAGCCTGGCCGGCTTCAAAGCTTCACCGTCCCCTCTGCACTTGGCAGCAGCTCCAGGAAGCGTTGTGATGGCAAACCCCCGCAACCAGCTCCATCCACACGGCAAGAGTAGAGATGCAGGCAGTCGGCTGCTGCCAACATGCCAGCAGCGCGCGCCTTTGGATCGCGTTCAAATCAGAACTGTGGGCCCATTTACCCTGCTCCCCGGGCCCTCAGTTTGTTGAGTCTAAACGGCAGTACCGTGGGACGATTCCAATTTTCCACTTGTTACAAAACACCTCTGTTACCTTAATGCACCGTTCACGAGAGGGGAAGGAAACATTTCAAATCCGACTCGTGTCCCCCCTGTCGGCACATGGAAACACTAGAAAATAGGTGCAGGAGGAGGCCATTCGGCCCTTCGAGCCAGCACCGCCATTCAATGTGATCGTGGCTGATCATTCTCAATCTGTACCCTGTCCCTGCCTTCTCCCCCCATACCCCCTGACTCCATTAGCCCTAAGAGCTAAATCCAACTCTCTCTTAAAAACATCCAGTGAATTGGCCTCCACTGCCCTCTGTGGCAGAGAATTCCACAGATTCACAACTCTCTGTGTGAAAAAGTTTTTCCTCATCTCAGTCCTCATCTCTCCCCTTTATTCTTAAACTGTGTGACCACTGGTTCTGGACTCCCCCAACATCGGGAACGTTGTTCCTGGCATCTAGCCTGTCCAATCCCTTAAAGATTTTCTGTTTCTCACGAGAGCCGAGCGGTCAACCAGATCTCAAAACCATGGCCCAGGGAGTTCATGAGCGGCCGCTGCCGTTCGGTTCGGGGGGGGGGGGGGGGGGGGGGAGCGGGATGGAAGAGTGTTTACCTATAGCAGAAATGTCGGCGATCATGAAGTATCCTCCTTCTGGGATGACTGGCCTCATCCCGGCGGCGAGGAGAAGCTTCGCCATGCGATCCCGCTTGGCTTCCAGTTCGCGGGCCAGCGAAGTGAAGTAGCAATCCTGCTCCTTCAACCGGCCTCTTTCCTTCCGAATGCCCTGAGCAATGGCTTCCTGTTTGGGGGAAGACAGTGGCAGACAGTCCCCAGTCATTGTCCATCAACAAGGGGCCACAGTTTAAGAGTCCAGAACCAGGGGCCACAGTTTAAGAATAAGGGGTAGGCCATTTAGAACTGAGATGAGGAAAAACTTATTCAGTCAGAGAGTTGTGAATCTGTGGAATTCTCTGCCTCAGAAGGCAGTGGAGGCCAATTCTCTGAATGCATTCAAGAGAGAGCTAGATAGAGCTCTTAAGGATAGCGGAGTCAAGGGGTATGGGGAGAAGGTAGGAACGGGGTACTTATTGAGAATGATCAGCCATGATCACATTGAATGGCGGTGCTGGCTCGAAGGGCCGAATGGCCTCCTCCTGCACCTATTGTCTATTGTGTATTGTGTATTGTGTATTGTCTATCAAGGCTTTCCCTGCAAAAAAATGCCCGCGCGTCATTAGCTCACTGCAGACGGAGCAATGATTCATCTATATACTAAAACTCTCGTTTGTTTGTTCGTTTGTTCCTGAACTAGAGCCAAAACGGTACACGATAAGTTGGGCAATTTTAGGCCCACTTTACTCACCGTCGTCCCTTTGGTGCTAATGGAAGAGGTTTCACTGAAATCGGTGTTATATTTTTAAGTTATTCACATTTTAATGTTTAAATCTATCTCCTAGGGAGGGAGGAGGGAGGGAGGGGGTAGAGGGGGGGGGAGAATAAGGGGGGTTGAGGGGGATGGAGTGGGGGGGGAGGGAAAGGGGGAGGGGAAGAGGGGGAGGGATAGGGAGGGGAGGAGGGAGGGGGAAGAGGGAGGGGGAGGGGGGAGAGGGGAGGGTGGGGAAGGGGGGGAGGGGAGGGTTGGGATGGGAGGAGAGGGTGCTGCACCAATGCAGGAAAGGTTTGGGCCCAAAGGGTCCACTTGGTCTAGTAGAGCACACAACTCAACAAAGTACAGCGCAGGAGCAAGCCCTTCGGCCCACAATGTCCGTGCCGAACGCAATGCCAAGTTAAATTAATCTCCTCTGCCCGAATGTGATCCCATGTGATATTTCCATTAGTGGGAGAGTCTAGGACTAGAGGCCACAGCCTCAGAATTAAAGGACGTTCTTTTAGGAAGGAGATGAGGAGGAATTTCTTTCGTCAGAGGGTGATGAATCTGTGGAATTCTTTGCCACTGAAGGCTGTGGAGGCCAAGTCAGTGGATATTTTTAAGGCGGAGGTAGATAGATTCTTGATTAGTACGGGTGTCAGAGGTTTAGGGGAGAAGGCAGGAGAATGGGGTTCGGACGGAGAGATGGATCAGCCATGATTGAATGGCGGAGTAGACTTGAAGGGCCAAATTCTACTATTCCTTACCACCAAATCATCCATATTCCACCATTCCCAGTATATCCACATGCTTAACTGAAAGCCTCTTGAATGCCTCTATATAGTATCTGCCTCCTCCACCACCACCCCTGGCAGCATGTTTCAGGCACCTACCACACTCGGCCTAAAGCGCCCCACATTTTTCCTTTACATTTTGCCCCACTCACCTTGAAGCTATGCCCACTCGTCTTTGGGAAGGAGAAAAGGTTCTGACCGTCCACCAAAGGAAAAAAAAAGTTCCGATTGTCTACCCTATTGACGCCCCTCATAATTTTATATCATTCTATCAGGTCCCCCCTTCAACCTCTAACGCTCCTGAGAAAACAAACCCAGTTTTTCTTCCAGCCTCTCCTTATAGCTAATACAAGGGCAACCAATCGATGGCATCTTTCATCCCCATCAATCCGTGCTCTGCCGGTATACTCTCACAACCTGTTTCATCTTCACCCCTTTGCCGTAACTTTTCCCTGCTGTCACCCTTATCCAACTATCATCAAATGCATCAAATCTAGTGGCCTGGTTTGTCCCTTATGTCAATGTAATCCGAGCACTAGACACTTTGGGCGAACAGTTTCTCCCAAGTACTGGACTTAATGACAACCGTCTTGTGTTAAAATTGTTTAAAGCTTGTAAATAAAGTGAAGAACAATGGAGGACCCGGCGTGGGGGGGGGGGGGGGTGGGGGCGCCGTGAGGGACGGTGGGAGAACAAAGGGGGAGGGGGGGTTGGGGAGGGGACTCTAGTTTAGAATCGCAGGACAAGTCAGCGTTCGTTCATTTGTTCGTTCCGGTTAGGGCGCGGTGCACGCGGCAGCCAGCCAACAGTCCAGAACAAGGGACCATGGTTTAAGAATAAGGGGTCGGCCATTTAGAGCTGAGATGAGGAAAAACTTTTTCAGTCAGAGAGTTGCGAATCTGTGGAATTCTCTGCCTCAGAAGGCAGTGGAGGCCAATTCTCTGAATGCATTCAAGAGAGAGCTAGATAGAGCTCTTAAGGATAGCGGAGTCAGGGGGTATGGGGAGAAGGCAGGGACGGGGTACTGATTGAGAATGATCAGCCATGATCACATTGAATGGTGGTGCTGGCTCGAAGGGCCGAATGGCCTCCTCCTGCACCTATTGTCTATTGTCTAACAGTCGCTTGTCTTTTTCTTTTCGTTTTCACTTTTAATTCAATTTTAATTTCAAGTTTTCGTGTCCCTTGTTGTGTGTTGTGACTGTTGGCAGACCAATTTCCCTCCGGGGGTGAATGAAGTTCTATCGTATCGGATCCCATCGTGTGAGAAGGTAAATTAGGTGACATCTAGTGCTCGTGAGTTTTGTTGTTAAAGTTCAATGGGCGCAGGATGTCTTAGTAAGGTGGAATTCATTGCCACAGGCGGCGGTGGAGGTCAAGCCAACGGATAATTTGAAGGCGGAGATTGACGATTAGTAAGGGTGTCAGGTTCCACAGTTCCTCCCTGCGACTGCGTGGGTTTCTTCCGGGTGCTCCGGTTTCTTCCACCATCCCAACGACGTGCAGGTTCGTAGGCCGATTGGCCCTCTGTAAATTGCCCCCAGTGTGGAGGGAGCGGATGCGAAAGTGGGACAATTATGGAACCAGTGTGAACGGGTGATCGGTGGTCGGCATGGACTCGGTGGGCCGAAGGGCCTCTTTCCATGCTGTATCTCGAAATTAAACTAAAGGAGTCCGTCGCTGATTCGGAGTTGGTCGTGTTGCACATGCAAGTTCCTAACAGAGTCAATAGTCATAGAGTGATACAGTGCGGAAACAGGCCCTTCGGCCCAACTCGCCCACACCGGCCAACAATGTCCCAGCTACCCTAGTCCCACTTGCCTGCGCTTGGTCCACATCCCTCCAAACCTGTCCTATCCATGTACCTGTCCAACTGTTTCTTAAACGGTGGGATAGTCCCACAGCCTCAACTACCTCCTGTGGCAGCCCGTTCCATACACCCACCCGGTGTGAAAAAGTTACCCTTCGGATTCCTATTAAATCTTTTCCACTTCACTTTGAACCTACGTCCTCTGGTCCTCGATTCCCCTACTAATGTACGGAAACTCCCACGGAGGAGTTGACAGGTAGCGAATCTGGTGGTCCAGATTTTAATTGACCCGAAACGTCACCCATTCTTTTTCTCCAGAGATGCTGCTCGACCCGCTGAGCTACTCCTGCGCTTTGTATCCGTGTCACAGAAGGAGAGATTGAAAATTGCAGAGTAAAGAATATTTCAAGAGGGTCCTAAGTAATATTTTCATCACTGCCAACAACGAGGGATTGCAAGTTATGCTGCAGCACCCTCCGAAGGGCAGGTCTGGAATAACAACCGGACTAAAGGCTGCAAAACCGTGCGTTCCCACACAAAAAGGCTCGCATTCGGGCGGAAGAAGACTCTGCCCGAACCGGCTCCCTGCCCCTTTTCCGGGGTTACGTCCGTGCCCGGTGGTACTGGAAAGGGACTACGCGTCCGCTGTCCACGGGCGCCCTGGAGGATTTCCAGGACCGCTGGGGGTGGAATGCATCCTTGACAAGGACTGTAATGTATGTTGTTTTAAGAGTATAGCATTTAAGAATATTTATTTAGATAGTTGGGTGATTTTGTGTTATGGTGGTGGGGGTTTTTTTGGTATGGTTTTGTTTTGGTTTTCTTGCAATAATTGATTACATTTATTTTTGTTTAAAAAAAACGGCTTGCATTTTCACTGTGCCGCTGTGTGGTTGATAGACTCCTACCTGAGAAGGTTGTGAGTTCAAGACTCACTCCAGGGATTAGAGGACGACAAACTAGGTTGATGCTCGATTGGAAAGAACGCAATGGAAGCGGGAGCAGGCAGGTGGTGCAGCCGGTGGAGCTGCTGCCTCACAGCGCTGGGGACCCGGGTTCGATCATAGAAACATAGAACATAGGTGCAGCAGGAGGCCATTCGGCCTTTCGAGCTAGCACCGCCATTCATTGTGATCATGGCTGATCATCCACAATCAATAACCCGTGCCTGCCTTCTCCCCGTATCCCTTGATTCCACTAGCCCCCAGAGCTCTGTCTAACTCTCTCTTACATTCATCCAGTGATTTGGCTTCCACTGCCCTATGTGGCAAAGAATTCCACAAATCCACAACTCTCTGGGTGAAAAGGTTCCTTCTCACCTCAGTTTAAAATGGCCTCCCCTTTATTCTTAGACTGTGGCCCATGGTTCTGGGCCCGCCCAACATTGGGAACATTTTTCCTGCATCTAGCTTGTCCAGTCCTTTTATAATTTTATATGTAAAATCCTGACCTCTGGTGCTGTCTGCGTGGAGCTTGCACGTTTCTCTCCGTGACCCCGTGGGTTTTCACTGGCCTCTGTAAGTTGTCCCCAGTGTGCAGGGAGTGGGTGAGAAAGTGGGATAACATTGAACTCGTGTGAAGAGGTGATCAATGATTCAGCCTGGGCTCGGAGGGTCAAAGAGCTGGCTTGCACTTTGCATCTCTAACTTAAAAATAAAACAAAATCAGGTAAACAAATTCCCTTTTTAATTGCGTAGGAAAATAACTGCAGATGCTGGTACAAATCGAAGGTATTTATTCACAAAATGCTGGAGTAACTCAGCGGGTCAGGCAGCATCTCAGGAGAAGGAATGGGTGAGGTTTCGGGTCGAAACCCTTCTTCGGACTGATCAGACTGATCTGAAGATGGGTCTCGACCCGAAACGTCACCCATTCCTTCTCTCCCGAGATGCTGCCTGACCCGCTGAGTTTGCTCCAGCATTCTGTGTGAAAGGTGTAAGTGATTGTCTAGAAAGACACCCAAGTTCCTCTGAACAACAATACATTTGAAATCCCCAGTCACAGTTCTTAAGGAGTTCTAGAATGGAGATGAGGAGGAATTTCTTTCGGCAGAGGGTGGTGAATCTGTGGAATTCATTGCCACAGACGGTGATGGAGGTCAAGTCAATGTGTATTTTTAAAGTATAAGAAGATAACTGCAGATGCTGGTACAAATCGAAGGTTTTTATTCACAAAATGCTGGAGTAACTCAGCAGGTCAGGCAGCATCTCGGGAGAGAAGGAATGGGTGACGTTTCGAGGTCTGAAGAAGGGTCTCGACCCGAAACGTCACCCATTCCTTCTCTCCTGAGATGCTGCCTGACCTGCTGAGTTACTCCAGCATTTTGTGAATAAAAACCGTGTATTTTTAAAGCGTACACTGACCGGTTCATTATTGATATGTGTGTCAAAGGTTATGGGGAGAAGGCCTGGTAATGTGGTTAAGAGGGACCAGTCAAGATCGAATGACAGAGCAGACACGATGGGTGGAATGGCCTAATTCTGCTCCGATGCTTTATGGTCTGATGAGTGCTGCATTGTCAGAAATGTTGCTTTTCAGATGACTCGTTGAAGTGGGGCTCCACCTGCACTTTCAGGCCGAGGCACTAAGATTCCACCCTGCTATTCCACAAAGCAGGAGAGATACCTGGAGTCCTTCCTGCTACTTATCTCTCAAGCAACACCAATTGGACATGTGAATGCACTGAAGACCCTCACCGCGACAGCACACAGCCGGCCGAGAAGTGTTTTGATGATGGATTTTGCCCTGGTCAGCGGTTGACACAAGCAAACTCCGTACCACACAGCAACTCACACAGGGTGGCACGGCGGTAGAGTTGCTGCCTTGCAGCGCTTGCAGCACCGGAGACCCGGGTTCGATCCCGACTACGGCCGCTGCCTGTGCGGAGTTTGTACGTTCTCCCCGTGACCGGGTGGGTTTTCTCCGAGATCTTCGGTTTCCTCCAACACTCCAAAGACGTCCAGGTTTGTAGGATAATTGGCTTGGTGTACTTGTAAATTGTCCCTGGTGTGTGTGCAGGATAGTTAATGTGCGGGGATCGCTGGTCGGTGTGGACTCGGTGGGCTGAAGGGCCAGTTTCTGCGCTGTATCTCTAAACTAAACTAAACTAAACTCAATGCACTGAGCACTCCGCTGCACAGTGGAGTCATAACTGAAGCAAACGTGGAAGTCATTTTACTGATGCATCCACTTCTCCTCATTTCAGGCTTGTGATGCTTCTTATCAAATGCCGTATCTTTTTGTAAAAAGAGCTGAAGAAAATGGCGATTCAAAGCTTCTCTTGAAAAAGAAATGTGTGTGCTGGTTTGTGATAGAAAGGCGGAGCAAAGTTAAAGGTGTAAACATTTCTTCCAAAACGGAATCCAAACTGACCTCAAGATGGAAAAACCTCCCAAGGCAGCCACTGTAATTATTGCCACAATGTCTTCTTATTCTCTGACACTTTTATGTGAAAGTGCTCTGTTCTCCCTCCATCTATTGATGCTTTGGAGGACTGCCTTAGATATATTCCCGAGTATAAAATATTTGCTGATCTGTAGGCTGTCCCAGGGACACGTACCATGTCAAACACCAGGTCGCAGTTGTACAAGACATTGGTGAGCCGCATTTAGAGTATTGTGTTCAGTTCCGGGCACCATGTTATAGGATGTTTCCAAATACACAGGACAAGATGTTAGAAATCCACAGTGCCAAATGTCAACTTGCTCCCGGTGGTGATGGGAGGCTTATGCACTCACCTGTGCTCCTCCGACGTTGAGAAAGGCTAGGCAGACACGTCATTGGGGTTATCAAGTGGGCACCTACTTTTCATCGACGTTTCGCTGATTGGACCCACGACGTCTCCAGTGGGCTCAGCAGTGCATCCTGGCGTCCCAGAACCACCCCCCTCTGCATCTGCCAAGCCGGCTTATTTGGGAGACCAGATGGGGTCTTTCCTCTTCAGCCAGAGCCACTGGCTACTCCGCTCTGCCACCCGTGATGTTTCCTTGATAGCCTGGCGCGGGGCTTGTCCGCTGATCCCCAGGTCCTTCATCAGTCTTACGGTAGATGTTGCCACAAATCCTCGACATCCAACTTCTACCGGGCAGATCTTTGCTCTCCAGCCCCGCTGTTCTGCCTCCGCTGGAAGGTCTGTGTAGCGCAGTTTCTTTCTTTCAAAGGCTTGAAAGATATTGTCAAGCTTGAAAGGGTTCAGAGAAGATTTACGAGGATGTTGCCAGGACTAGAGGGTGTGAGCTATAGGGAGAGGTTGAGTAGGCTGGGTCTCTATTCCTTGGAGCGCAGGAGGATGGAGGGGTGATCTTATAGAGGTGTACAAAATCATGAGAGGAATAGATCGGGTAGATGCACAGAGTCTCTTGCCCAGAGTAGGGGAATTGAGGACCAGAGAACATAGGTTCAAGGTGAAGGGGAAAAGATTTAACAGGAATCAGAGGGGTAATTTTTTCACACAAAGGGTGGTGGGTGTATGGAACAAGCTGCTAGAGGAGGTAGTTGAGGCTGCGACTATCCCACCTTTTAAGAAATAGTTAGGACAAGTTTGGAGGGATACGAACCAAGCACAGGCAGGTGGGACTAGTGTAGCTGGGACATGTTGGCCAGTGTGGGCAAGTTGGGATGAAGGTCATATCATATCATATCATATCATATCATATATATACAGCCGGAAACAGGCCTTTTCGGCCCTCCAAGTCCGTGCCGCCCAGCGATCCCCGTACATTAACACTATCCTACACCCACTAGGGACAATTTTTACATTTACCCAGCCAATTAACCTACATACCTGTACGTCTTTGGAGTGTGGGAGGAAACCGAAGATCTCGGAGAAAACCCACGCAGGTCACGGGGAGAACGTACAAACTCCTTACAGTGCAGCACCCGTAGTCAGGATCGAACCTGAGTCTCCGGCGCTGCATTCGCTGTAAAGCAGCAACTCTACCGCTGCGCTACCGTGCCGCCCTACACTGTTCCTGTTCCAACACTGGGAGATTGTTAACCCAGTGAACATTGATTAGGCGAAACCCATTGATCTGTTGTATGGCAGATTCCAGGTTGCATGTGTGCATGCTGAGAGATGCATTGAAGCTTGGACAGGTAAGATTTATAGGGATATGGGCCATATGTGAGCTAACTTAAATGGGGCAGCATGGATGAGTTGGGCTGAAGGGCCTATTTCCCTGCTGAAGGCCTCTGACTATGACACTGTTTTAGGAGACCAACGGAAAACCACAGAAGGGTCCAAAGTATGTCGGCATTGAGAAGGATTAATTGGCTGATTCAGCACGGTTTTCAATGAAACTTCTTCCATTAGCACCAAAGGGATAACGGTGAGTAAGGTGGGCCTAAAATCGTCGCGCTATCGTGTACCGTTTTGGTTGTAGTTCAGGAACAAACAAACAAACGAGAGTTTTAGTATATAGATGGGCCAAACGCAGGCAGGTGGGACTAGTGCATGTGGGCCGGCATGGGCAAGTTGGGCCGAAGGGCCTGTTTCCACACTCTATGAGTCCATGATTGTTTTCTGAAGTCAGGGTTAGCTAAAGCATCAACATTCACCCACCTGAAGAGCAGTGCAGCAGGTATAAACAGTGTTCTGTTGAACAGTCTGAAGATGTTTTATCAGGTGCTCCGGACCGACAGACCAACCAAGCTGCCAGAGAGAAGAATAAACAGCCCCTGACTATTTAAAAAAGTCAATTTTCAACTTTACAGCATTATGAACGACAATGTCATGAATAGTTTCATTGATCTGGAATGTCGGGTCCTCCAAACTCACCGAAAACATTGCAGACACAGATTTTATTTGGAGCCTCGACTAACGGGCCTCAAAGACATCGTTTATTATTAAAAAAAGGACACGATGAATAAATAAACTTCTTAAAATACTCACCTTCCAGCCAGTCACACTAAAGGCTTTGCCAGCACTTCCAATGGTGATGGTTCTTTCCCACATTCCTGGCAGCGTGGCTGTAAGGGTGAAGCAAATGAGGTGCGTTACAACAGATAGTATTGGAGCAGATGGAATGTGTGGGAAGGAACTGCAGATGCTGGTTTAGACTGAAGATAGGCACAAAACATTCCGAGGAAAGACATTCTTGCCATAGAGGGAGTACAGAGAAGGTTCACCAGATTGATTCCTGGGATGGCAGGACTTTCATATGACGAAAGACTGGATAGACTTGGCTTGTACTCGCTGGAATTTAGAAGATTGAGGGGGGATCTTATAGAAACTTACAAAATTCTTAAGGGGTTGGACAGGCTAGATGCAGGAAGATTGTTCCTGATGTTGGGGAAGTCCAGAACAAGGGGTCACAGTTTAAGGATAAGGGGGAAGTCTTTTAGGACCGAGATGAGAACGTTTTTTTTCACTCAGAGAGTGGTGAATCTGTGGAATTTTCTGCCACAGAAGGTAGTTGAGGCCAGTTCATTGGCTATATTTAAGAGGGAGTTAGATGTGGCCCTTGTGGCTAAAGGGATCAGGGGGGTATGGAGAGAAGGCGGGTACGGGATACTGAGTTGGATGATCAGCCATGATCATATTGAATGGAGGTGCAGGCTCGAAGGGCCGAATGGCCTACTCCTGCACCTATTTTCTATGTTTCTGTGTTTCTATAAAAAGTTGGGGTAACTCAGCGGGACAGGCAGCATCTCTGGAGAGAAGGAATGGGTGACGTTTCAGGTCGAGACCCTTCTTCAGTCCTTCTCTCCAGAGATGCTGCCTGCCCCGCTGAGATACTCCAGCTTTTCTGTGCCAAGTTAAACTAATCCCTCCTGCTTGTACAAGGGACGACGGTGAGTAAGGTGGGCCTAAAATTGTCGCGCTATCGTGTACCGTTTTGGCTGTAGTTCAGGAACAAACAAACAAACAAACAAACAAACGAGAGTTTTAGTATATAGATGTTGGGTGTATGGGACTCAGCGGGCCAGGCAGCCGGACGTAAAGGACCCGTCGGGCCACAGCCTGCTGGTCCCCCGGAGAGACGAGAGAGATCGGGGGGGACAATAGACAATAGACAATAGGTGCAGGAGGAGGCCATTCGGCCCTTCGAGCCAGCACCGCCATTCAATGTGATCATGGCTGATCATTCTCAATCAGTACCCCATTCCTGCCTTCAACCCATACCCCCTGACTCCGCTATCCTTAAGAGCTCTATCCAGCTCTCTCTTGAATGCATTTCAGAGAATTGGCCTCCACTGCCTTCTGAGGCTGAGAATTCCACAGATTCACAACTCTCTGACTGAAAAAGTTTTTCCTCATCTCAGTTCTAAATGGCCTACCCCTTATTCTTAAACTGTGGCCCCTGGTTCTGGACTCCCCCAACATTGGGAACATGTTTCCTGCCTCTAACGTGTCCAACCCCTTAATAATCTTATATGTTTCGATAAGATCTCCTCTCATTCTTCTAAATTCCAGTGTATACAAGCCTAGTCGCTCCGGTCTTTCAACATATGAGGAGGGAGGCGGTGGCGAGAGACGCGAGGGGGGAGGCGGGTGGGAGTGTGAAGCTGGGCCTCCCCTCCTTCCCCTCCAAGGCCGGCTGTGGGAGGTGTCCCCGGGACCCAAAGGGATGGACGGAACGGACAGGCGAGGAGAAGGACGTCAGTTCGCGGGACGATTAGCCTGGGGTTGGCCTGGATCCGACTCCGCTCCATAAAACTGGAGCACGCACCGGACTTTGGAATGGAGCCAAACCCTGGCGCCCCTTGCCTGCGGTCTCAGCGGACGATTTAGTTTAGTTGAGTGTAGTTTAGAGATACAGCGCGGAAACAGGCCCTTTCGGCCCACCGGGTCCGCGCCGACCAGCGATCCCCGCACATTGACACATTATCCTGCACTCACTAGGGACAATTGTTTTTACATTTACCAAGCCAATTAACCTACAAACCTGTACGTCTTTGGAGTGTGGGAGGAAACCGAAGAACTCGGAGAGAAAACCCACGCAGGTCACGGGGAGAACGTACAAACTCCGTACAGACAGCGCCCGTAGTCGGGATCGAACCCGGGTCTCCGGCGTTGCGTTCGCTATAAGGCGGCAACTCTACCGCTGCGCCACCGTGACCGCCCAGTAAATGATGCAAGCCTCTTGCATGCGGTCTCAGCCGACAATTTCTGTACTCTTTGTGCTAATTGGGGATCGTGCTTAGGTAGGGCAATGCTTTACCGAACTGTACGTAAAAAATAAAATGTCCCTGTACGTTTGCACGAGTGACAATAGAGCACCATTGACCACTGAGGGCAGCACGGGGGCCGAGGACACAGCCTTGCCGGGCAACTGTGTGGGCGATGTTTGGTGGGCGAGTTTGCAAGTTACCTATTTTGACGTGCTGATGCCCGCTGAAGACCAGCCACTCATACACCTCGTCGCTGATGCACAGGATGTCATGCTTAATGCACAGGTCCGCTATCACCTGCAGCTCTTCCTTCTTATATATCTACAATCAGAAATCACAAGGTGAAAGAACCCCGAGGTCCCGCGGTCAGAGTCCCTGGAGGTCGGGCCGAGGTCAGAGCCCCGGTCGTCAGGCTGAGGCGGGGCGGAGGTGGAGGGGCCGCCGAGAACAAAGAAGGACCCGGCGTGGGTGGGGCGAGAACAAAGAAGGACCCGGCGTGGGGGGGGGGAGGGCGAGAACAAAGAAGGACCTGGTGTGGGGGGGGTCGAGAACAAAGAAGGACCCGGCGTGGAGGGGGCCGAGAACAAAGAAGGACCCGGCATGGAGGGGGGGTCGAGAACAAAGAAGGACCCGGCGTGGAGGGGGCCGAGAACAAAGAAGGACCCGGCATGGAGGGGGGTGGGGCGAGAACAAAGAGCGACCCGGCGTGGAGGGGGGGGGCGAGAACAAAGAGTGACCTGGCTGGGGGGGGGGGGGGGGGGGGCGAGAATAAAGTGGGACCCAGTGTGAGTGGGCGGTGTGGGGGAACCGCCAAGAACACGGGAAGAACTGGCATATGGGGGGGGGGGGGGTCGCCGAGGACAAAGGAGGACCCAGTGTGGGGGGGGGGGGCTGGGGGCTGCCAAGAGCTAAGGGGTCCCGGCGTAGGAGGTCCACCTAGAGCAAAGGGGGCACGGTGGCGCAGCGGTAGAGTTGCTATCTTACAGCGAATGCAGCGCCGGAGACTCAGGTTCGATCCTGACTACGGGCGCCGTCTGTACGGAGTTTGTACGTTCTCCCCGTGACCTGCGTGGGTTTTCTCCGAGATCTTCGGTTTCCTCCCACACCCCAAAGACGTACAGGTATGTAGGTTAATTGGCTGGGCAAGTGTAAAAATTGTCCCTAGTGGGTGTCGGACAGTGTTAATGTGCGGGGATCGCTGGGCGGCGCGGACCCGGTGGGCCGAAGGGCCTGTTTCTGCACTGTATCTCTAAATCTAAAAGAAATCTTTAAAAAATCTAAAAACAGCTGGGGGAGGTGGGTGGGGGGGGGGGGGGGGGGGAACGACAAGGACAAAAGAGGGACCATCATTACTTAAAAGGTACTCTTTGTAACTTTGTCGGTGCTTTCGTGTGCTTTGCATAAAAAACAAAGAATTTCACTGTAACTCGCTTCATCACTATCAAGATTCACGATTCAATTTAATTGTCACATGCACCAATTAAGGTACAGTGAAATTTGAGTTACCATACAGCCATACTAAGTAAAAAGCAACAAGACACACAGCCACATAAAATAAAATTTAACATAAACATCCACCACAGCGAATTCCACATTCCTCACTGTGATGGAAGGCAATAAAGTTCAATTAACTTCCTCTTTGTTCACCGCGCGGTCGGGGCTGTTGAACCGTCTGCAGTCGCCGCTTCCGATGTCCGAGGCCCTCGTGTCGGGATGATCGAGACTCCGGCCTTCGGGACGGATTGAAACTCTCTCCGCGGCACGGAGCTCCCGAGTTGGCCTCTTCTTACCAGAGACCGTGGGTGTTAAAGTCCACAGGCCCCCGCGGTTGGAGCTCTCCGCAGTCGATCCTAGGCAAAGGATCGCAAGCTCCACGATGTTAAAGTCCGCGCAGCACCGCCGGTCTCCAGGAAAGGCCGCACCAACTCCACGATCTTAGGACGCAGAGCGGACGGAGATACGACACGGAGAAAAATCCCATGTCCATCAAGGTAAGAGATTGAAAAAAAAATTGCAATTCCCCCCCCCCCCCTCCATCCCCCACATAAAACAAACAAAGAACCACTGAAACATACTTTTAACACAAACTTAAAATAATAAAAACAGTAGAATTTACAGACAGGCTGTTGGCGAGGCAGCCAGTGCTGGTGGCGCACAAATGGCCTACTCCTGCACCTATTTTCTATGTTTCTGTTTCTATGTATTTATTCACAAAATGCTGGAGTAACTCAGCAGATCAGGCAGCATCTCAGGAGAGAAGGAATGGGTGACGTTTCGGGTCGAGACCCTTCTTCGAGCCTGCACCGCCATTCAATATGATCATGGCTGATCATCCAACTCAGTACCTGCCTTCTCTCCATACCCCCTGATCCCTTTAGCCACAAGGGCACATCTAACTCCCTCTTAAATATAGCCAATGAACTGGCCTCAACTACCCTCTGTGGCAGAGAATTCCACAGATTCACCACTCTCTGTGTGAAAATGTTCACCTCCTCTCTCTGATGAGAGTTCTGCAACACACTCTCCCGCCGCCCTCCCCATGATTAACCATCTCCTTTCATCTGTCATTTTCACACCTTATCCTTCCGGATCTGGGGGAAAAAAGGACACCAAGTGTTGCAGTAACTCAGCGGTTCAGGCAGCACCCCTGGCAAACACGGATCGGTGACATTTTGGGTCGGGACCCTTCTTCAGGCTGGTTTAAAAATGTAGTTTCAAAGGTCTTTTATTGTCACGTGCGCCAATTAAGGTACAGTGATATGCGAATTACCATACAGCCACACTGAAAAAGCAACAAGGCACGTAACTACATAAAAGTTAACATAAACATCCACCACAGCGGATTCCCCACATCCCTCACTTTGATGGATGGCAATAAAGTCTAATATTCTTCCCTCATTTTTCTCCCGCGGTCGGGGCGGTCGAAGCTCCCGTGTTAGGGCGATCGAAGCTCCCGCGATCGGGGCGATCGAAGCTCCTGTGGCCTGGAGTTCCCGAAGTCGGTCTCTGACCAGAGACTGCAAGCTCCACAACCTTAAAGTCCGCAGGCTCCCGCAGTAGAGCTCAGAGGTTGATCGCAAGCTCCGCGACGTTAAAGTCCTGGAGGCTCCCGCGGTGGAGCTTTTGAAGTCGGTTTAGAGTTCAGTTTAGAAATAAAGCATGGAAGTAGGCCCTTCGGCACATGTCGACCGTTGATCATCCATTCTCATTACTTCAATGTTATCCCATTTTCTCTTTCACTCCCTGCACGCTAAGGACACCCATATTGAAGCAACGACCAAGAAAGCATACCAATCAATGCCTCTCCTTCCTTAGGAGGTTCGGCATATCCCCAGCAACTCTCACCAACTTCTACAGATGCACCATAAAAAGCATGTATCATCGGGATGCGACACAGCTTGGTTTGGGAGCAGCCCCATCCAAGACGGGAAGAAATTGCAGCAAATTGTGGACACAACCCAGACCATCGCACAAACCGACCTCCCTTCCATTGACTCCATTTACACCTCGCGCTGCCTCGGCAAGGCCAGCAGCACAATCAAGGACGAGTCGCACCCCGGCCACTCCCTCTTCTCCCCTCTCCCCTCAGGCAACAGTGTGAAAACGCACACCTCCAGATTCAGGGAGAGTTTCTTCCCAGCTGTTATCAGGCAACTGAATCATCCTACCACAACCAGAGAGCAGTGCTGAGCTACTATCTACCTCATTGTAGACCCTTGGACTATCCTTGATCAGACTTTACTGGCTTCACCTTGCACTAAACGTTATTCCCTTATCATGTATCTATACACTGTGAACGGCTCGATTGTAATCATGTATTGTCTTTCCGCTGACTGGTTAGCATGCAGCAAAAGCTTTTCACTGTACCTCAGTACACGTGACCAACTAAACTAAACTAAAAGGGAAGGTAGATACAAAATGCCGGAGTAACTCAGCGGGACAGGCAGCGTCTCTGGAGAGAAGGAATGGGTGACGTTTCGTGTCGAGACCCTTCTTCGGCTGGAACTAAAAAGAAAATGATTTCAAAGGCCTTACCTTCCCCAAGGGATTATTGGGAGTGTTAATGATATTGCTTTGGTCCGGCTATTAAATTTACTGGCAAGTTCATCTCGGTCAAGGACCCAATCACCACTGTCACCCACATCTCCCACAACTCTCTCTTGCGTCTGAAAACAGAAGAAAAAAAAACACATACTTGAGTTTTCCACCAGGTAAATGCAATGAAGAAAGGAGCAAAATATTTAGCCGGGGAGAAAACGAACAGGAACAACATAAAAGGAACAGCAAGCAGGGAAACAAAAATCAAAGTACAGGAATCGAGTGCAGGACTCCTGCACTCTCCCCTCCCACCCCCCCCCCCCCACAAACTCCTCCCACCCTCCCTTCACACCCCTCCCCCCCCACAAACTCACCCCCCCCCACAAACTCCCCCACCCCCCCACAAACTCCCCCCACCCCTCCCCACAATCTCCCCCCACCCCTTCACACCCCCTCACAAACTCCCCCCTCCCCTCCCACCCCCCCCACAAACTCCCCCCCCACCCCTCTCACACACCCCCCCACAAACTCCACCCACTCCTTCACACCCCTCCCCCCCACACACTCCCCTCCCCTCCCACCCCCCACCTCCCCCCCACAAACTCCTCCCACCCCTTCACACCCCCCCCCACAAACTCCCCCACCCCTTCACAACCCCTCCCCCACACAAACTCCCCCACCCCTTCACACCCCTCCCCACCCCACAAACTCTCCCCTCCACAAACTCCCCTCCCCTCCCACCCCCTCCACAAACTCCCCCCTCCCCTCCAACACCCCCCCACAAACTCCCCCCACCCCTTCACATGCCTCCCCCCCCACAAATTCCCCCACCCCCTTCACACCCCTCCCCTCCCACAAACTCCCCCCACCCCTTAACACCCCTTACCCCCCCCCCACAAATTCCCCCCACCCCTTAACACCCCTCACCCCCCCACAAATTCCCCCCACCCCTTCACACCCCTCCCCCCCATAAACTCCCCCTCCCCAGCCCGATCAGAGACAATAAGAAAATACCAAGTACAGTGATATCAAATTTTTATTTCACTAGATTGAATCGGACAGTAATCTAGCTTATGAAGCTTCATCAAGGAGCTTTAAAGATTTACAAGACTGCAAACCATAAGCCTGGAGGTGTGAGTAATATAAACAGCGCCATTTTGTGGCTGAAATACACACAATAGGCCAAATGGTGTCCTTTTGTATAATACGTTCATAAATTCGAGCATAATTAGGCCATTCCACCCCTCAAGTCTACTCCGCCATTCAATCATGGCTGATCTATCTTCCGATCTCAACCCCATTCTCCTGCCTTCTCCCCACAACCCCTGACACCCTTTACTAATCAAGAATCCATCAATCTCCGCCTTAAAAATATCCATTGACTTGGCCTCCACAATAGACAATAGGTGCAGGAGTAGGCCATTCGGCCCTTCGAGCCAGCCTCTGTGGTAAACAATTCCACAGATTCACCACCCTCTGTCTAAAGAAACTCCTCCTCATCTCCTTCCTAAAGGTACATCCTTTTATTCTGAGGCTATGGCCTCAGGTCCTATACTCTCCCCCTAGTGGAAACATCCTCTCCGCATCCTCTCTATCCAGTCCTTGGACTCTTTGGTACGTTTCAATGAAGTACCCCCCCTCATCCTTCTAAATTTCATCATAGAGTTCAGGGAGTTCTATCACCATTAGTTTTGCAAGGAATTTCATTTCATGTAAATGCAATGCATAGCTTCAAAACTCTTTTTAAGGACGGTAATTTTAATGAACAATTGTTGACATACTCACGGGTTTAAAGAGATGAAGACAGGG